>NC_050073.1:72388091-72468091 GCF_009764565.3 Dermochelys coriacea
ATAATATGTCAGTAAAGATTGAGCAATTTTGAGTAGTGATGGGTGAAAAGGACATTATGTTCTTTTTTCTTGTCATGGTCGGTATTTTTCTGTCAGTTGGCAAAGGCTGCACTCAGCAAGAAGAAGCTAAAGACCTGCATTGAGAGACGTGAGGGTGACAGCTAACCTGACAGGTCAGAAGATGACTGCAGAATTAGCCTTGCTTTAATTCTCACTAAAATTCACAGCTCCTGACGAGGAAATGGGAAAAAGAAATTTTCTTACACATTTTCTTTTCATTTCATGTGCAGATTATACATATTCTGCTTCCATTAACAAGAAGGAGATTGTGCTTTATGCAGCTCTATATTTAAGGGCAAAAGACCAAGCAGATGACAAGAGTGACCCCTCTCTTGTCTTATGATCACTGCCAGTTTGACATGACACTAATTAGACTGCCTTAATCTAAACGCAGTTAGTTCTGCATGCTTGCAGCAAAACCATTGTAAACTCGAACATGAATTGCCTTGGGCCTTTGTCTTCGCAACACACACACACACACACACACACACACACACACACACACACACTCTCTCTCTCTCTCTCTCTATCTTTCATAATCCAATCCTAATATTCTTAATGTATGAGGGTACTGCATATACTAATCTCAATTGTGTCCTTCTAAAATTATTTTTCATTCCTACTGTATAATATTATACAGTATACGATGATATGGGTGTCAGGGTAGCTATAAGCAGATTCTTTCATAGTTCATTAAAAAAAAAGCTTGCAGACTGAATACCCTGTGGTTGAATCTATATACAAATTACATTTAATACAATGGTGAAATCTGACTGCAGATAGGTTGCATAAAATATATGCAAAATAATTTAGTTTAAGTTACAAAAATCTACTGTTCAGAAAAAATGCCATATGAAAACATTTGAAATAAAAATAATATTTTCAGTCTTTTAGTTCTTATTCAAGTAAAAAAACTAAATGAACACTGTCTATTTGAAATATTTAAAATATAAAATTCAAAATGAAAGAAAAGAAAAAGATCACTACTCAGTAAAAACAAACTGATTTTGAGAACATATAAGATGTTCAAAAAAGGTGGCTAATACATCAACAAACAGTCCCTGGAATTTCTGTGAGTGTTTCTGTTTCAACACACTGACTATATTTTAACAGATACAATCATGTAGTGCACTTATTTTTAATTAAGCAAGCAAACTGCCAATAAAATAGCATATACCACTATTAATGAAAAAGCATTTATATGTGGTTGCTTTACTGTTATGTTCACTTTGTACTGTCCTTCCCTTGTTATTTTTGTCTTCTAGTATTTGGTTGTTTTTTAAAATAATTTTTAAAAAGCATAATAAGCAAAGCATATTGGTGCATCCCTTCCCCAAGTAATCAAATTAATGTTATGACACAAAATTTCTGAAGTTTTCATTCCAGCTAAAGGCTTAATTATTTCATCATCCATCATCATCGTGTTCTGTCCATCCCAGAAAGTTTTATTTATACTTTTAATCAACAAGTATACAGTCATTTATAGTAATTCAAGCTATAAACACTTCCTCTGATTTTTTTTCCCTTTCTCAGTTTGCATAGAGTAGTCCTCAGATGAATAATGGAAAAGTCACCACTAAGAGTCGAGAAGGTGGATTAATGAATATTAAAAGCCTGTAATTTGCTCCAAAACAATATTCTTCACACTTTTTCTGAGTAATTTAAGTAAAAATCAAGCATAAATTGTATATAACATTTCCATGAATGGGGCCCTTAGGCTTATTCAACTGAAGCTTGTTTAGGTTGCCAAGTTTAAATATTTTCAGAACTGATCCCAGAACAGAGAACCCTTCATCACAGCACAGCATTTAAAATGATGGATGTGATACATATTTAATACAATAAAATGGCCATTTATATGCCCATACTAGACACCAGGGAAATCCTTGTAGAAAAGATTTCTAAAATCAAAAGGGGCCTATTCTCTCATTGATGTGCAAGGGATTTACGTGGATAACTCCCATTAATGTTAATGGGTATTATGAACTTATATCCTCCATGCATCGGTGGATGAATACACACTTAAGGGTCCATCTCAGCAGAAAGTAGGCCCCATAGGTGTTGAGATGCAGAAATTCTTAGACTTCTGTTCTGCTATTGGAAAAATATTGGGGTCCACAGCCAGAGGCATCACATCTTCAGGCTACCACATCTTACAAAGCATCTATATTGCCCATTCCCTAGCCATATATGAAATATTGATTTACGAATGATCCCAGGAAGCTTCACAGAACAAGCTTACTGAGTTTCCGGACTTCAATTATACCCAGATGGCCACCATGGCTGGTTAGCCATTAGGAACAATGTTGTAAAACTCGGTTGTCTTTTAAGCACAGGATGGCTTTTAAAGGGCTATGAAAAAGAGACAGGCTATAAGGCTCTTGGTCAGATGGAAAATGAACCCTAATAAGCAACAGGCATATTTTAAATAAACTTTTTCATTAAATTGTACATACTGAAAACAAAGAAACAGAACTACTTTTATACATCAGTTCAGAAATAGGCTCGTTAACATATGTGTATGCTACATTAAATTAGAACTCTCCTGAAAGGTAAATCTGAGATTTGGGAAGGACAGCAAAGTCTAAAATGAAACAAAGGGGGGAAAGCAAACTAAAAACAGCATAGACACAGAGAGAAAGAGAGAGAGAACAGGCCTAGGAAGAGGAAGTGATACCAAAGAAGGTGCCTATATGTAATCTGAATCCATCTATAGCATTTATAAGTGTGGTTAGATGGGTCTGTAAACCAGCTGGTCACGCATTGGTGCACGGGACTGTCACTCTGCCATTCAAGATTCTGTTTAAACAATGCAATTTCAGGCATTGAGAGCCTTCTTGAATTGGACTGAAGTCCCACCAGAAAGGAGAATGAAGTATACTCTTACTTTTCTGTTTATTAGGACCTCATCCAAAGCCTGTTGAAAGGAGCAGGAGTCTCAAATGAATACAGTGGGCTTTTGATCAGGTCCCTACTACTCAGCTCTCTGTGACCCAGCTGCTAACACTGACCACAGCATCACTGGTTAACACTTCAAATTTTTCTAAACAATTTGGCTGACTGTGAAGCTTAGATCCATAACATGTGAGACCACATCTAAGTTAATTTGTGTCATGGTAGGGAAGAACAACTGAGCCCTACATTTTCATATGTAACAAAATGTGAAAACCTATTAACATATAAGCAACATTCTGGTTTTTGCATTACATATAGGATTATAAGAATTCACTGTCAAGGCAATCCATTTGAAATGGAAGTAGAGTATCAGATTTTTTTCTTTGGTCCACTAAAATTATTCTCATTGCGTATCCTTGCTGAACTACTGTACTGCTACAAAGAATACTTTAACTTTGAGCTCTTGCTCCATTGCAGTCAATGGAACTCATCAGATACGAAGGGCTAAAATTATAATTTAATCTATTTGTTGACAGGAAGAAAGAAGCTCACAAAATCTTAAATCCATGTGCATTATCCTGATGCAAAAATGATGCACAGATAGTGACTATTGATTTTAACAAATTGAAGCAAACCGGAACATGTACTGGAACTTATTTAAATGCTCTAAATTCCACATAATGGCAGTAGCTGCTAACTCTGCAGAATTCTAGAAATGCACCCTGCTGTTTGTACTAATTGGTGGGATATGCAGGCCCTGAGTCAAAGACAATTAATTGTCTCATGAAAATAGCTTGCTTTTGACATCAATATATACTGCACCCCATATCGCATTGGGGGGGTTATAAGAAGGTGTTATATATTGTCAGGGTAATTATAATTAGGTTATATGTAGCCAAGGTACAAGTACCCTAATACAAGGTGGTGTTATAAAAGAGAGCCTTATAAATGAGACTGTAGGGCATTTAACTAACATCTGCATGCAGAATAAAAGGCTTACATAAAAGTGTGCATTATGCAGATATTAGAAACCTGTGTCTCAAAGAAGACACTATTTTGACCATAATGCATTCTGTCATGTGAGATAAAATGCAGAGAACATTTACATTTCTCCCACTCACTGAGCTTCTACCACACGGTTTGCATTTTTCTCACATCAATAGACATCTTTTTAAACATTATATTCATGTCTGTCTCTCTTGATGGCAAATAACATTCAATAAATAAAATACTTTATGATAAATGTTAGATTTAAGAAGTGGTTGTGATAAAGAGTTCAGGATTTCAAAAGTGATTTGTTAAAAACAAATAATTTAACAAGATGTGTACACAAGCTCAATATATATTAATATATTGTAGATGATGCACAATAACATAATGACCCAAAAGAGCATTTGCACAGTTTTTCACACTGCTTAACTTACTGCCAAATAAGACAAATATTCAACAGAAATTGGACCCATTGCCTCTGTACATCAGATCAACATCTGACTACCACTACATCTTGACTTGGTGATTTCAAACCAGCAGCAGTTACAGATAACTTCTATATAACACAGGACATGTTCATTTCAAAAACATCAAATAGCATGTTGGGATTTAGAATACACATTACGCATCATTAAATATTTGTACCTATTTTATACTGCACAGCACATTGTTTTTCATTCACGCAGTTTATTACCAAATTTATTTATATATTTGATAAACCAATATTTGAGGGGATAGGTACAATGTCAGAAAAAACTTCTAGAAGACAAGGATAATCATTGCCCTTCAGGTAAGTTGATATGTGGTACATGCATACATACTAGCTCATAGATGACTTCCTAACGTATCATTTTAGCAGCTTCTATTGAGATTTTTGATTCTCCATTCACTTGTAATATATTTCTATCTCCCAATTATTGTGCTTAATCTCCACTAATTTGTGTTTTTATGAAAGTAAGCATTGCAAGTCTTGTTTTATAACTTGACTGTCCTCACCTCATTTAACACTTGCATGAATATATTTATGTTTAATGCCTTAAAAAGGAAAGGTTATTTGTTTATAGTATTTTATTGTATTTATTACAGAAGTGCCTAGAGGCTCAACTGTGATGGGAGCCCATTATGTTGGTACAAACACATTAATAAGAGTGCATCGGAATGCATCCGATGAAGTGAGCTGTAGCTCACGAAAGCTTATGCTCTAATAAATTTGTTAGTCTCTAAGGTGCCACAAGTACTCCTTTTCTTTTTGCGAATACAGACTAACACGGCTGCTACTCTGAAACCTGTCATTAATAAGAGACAAACTCTGACCCAAAGACCTTACAATCTAAACTGGCAAACAGACAAAGGGTGGGAGAAAGGGAATATAATTATCCCTATTTACAGGCAGGAAACTGAAGCACAGAAGGATTAAATGACTTCTCAAAGTCACATAGAAGGCTCTGATAGGGCCAAGAACTGAATCCAGATCTTCTGAGTCACAGCCTTAACCACAAAACAAGCCTTCCTCTCAATTTTACACTATGGTTTCCATCCCCAGAAGGAAACAAGATTCAGTCTCTCTCATAATTATTACAACTTTGAATTTCCTGCTCTACTCAGCATTGGTCAGCTCCAGCTGGAGTACTGTGTCCAATTTTAGGCACCACAATTTAGGAAATATGTGGACAAACTGGAAAGAGTCCAGAGGAGAGCAACGAAAATGATAAAAGGTTTAGAAAACCTGACCTATGAGGAAAGGTTAAAAAAACTAGGCATATTTAGTCTTGAGAAAAGAAGACTGAGGGGAACCTGATAACAGTCTTCCATTATGTAAAGGGATGTTATAAAGAGGACAGGGATCAATTGTTCCCCATGTCTACTGAAGGTAGGACAAGAAGTAATGGACTTAAATTGCAGCAAGGGAGATTTAGGTTAGATATTAGGAAAAACATTCTGACTAGAAGAGTAGTTAAGCTCTGGAAGAGACTTCCAAGGGAGGTCATGGAGCCACCATAATTGGAAGCTTTTAAAAACAAGTTGGACAAACACCTGTCAGGGATGGTCTAGGTTTACTTGGTCCTGCTCAGTGCAGGTAGCTGGACTTGGTGACTTCTCAAGGTCCCTTCCAGCCCTATATTTCTGTGATTTTATGAATATTATGCCTTTCATCCTTAAATATTTTTAAGGAATGGGATGTGGGAGTTTGATGTGGGTAGAGGCCAATTTACAATTTTAGACAATTATGTCTAATCCTATCTCAGTTTAACATAAGTGCTAAATATAAAACTTACTGTATACAGCCTAACTTTGGCACCCAATTTGAAAACTTGGTTCTGAATAGTCAGATTCTGAGACAAGCTCAGTACCAAACAGTTCCCATGTAGGCACCTAAATGAAGTAGCTAAATTTCCAAGAAAGCCTATTTTGCTTGTCAAAGTTGCAGAGGGGTGGAAAATATGACAGAACATGTTTGCAACTTTAAATTTTAAGAGCAAGAATGTGAGCCACCATAAATTTGAACAGGCACACAAATGAAACTGGGAGAAAAGTTGCAGCTGCAAGGCACATTGCTACTCTTCCTCCTATCTCCTAGAGTTACATGGTCTTTCCTAGGTCTCAGATAGACTACTATTTAGAATAGAGCTTCTGCCACATCTCTCAACTTCCTCAACAAATTCCAGGGCAGAGTTCTTTATCAACTAGTGAAGACAATCACATCTAAATGCTTCACACTTGTCACACTGTTTGATCTATATGCATCTAAATTATAAATTGTTCAGGGGCCATTCATCCATGAAAGACTTTGGTATTATCTCCTCCAAGAGTTAGCTCTACCTATTCCAAATGTGCTGCTTGATATACTGCCATTCATAAGCTTACCATCACTCACTCCAGGACCAATGACACCAATAATCTCATGACTAGATGCATTTGCTTCTGGAACGTGCTCCAGGCAGCCCTGATTCCATGTTTTCAGATGGCACATGGTTAAAACATTTCTCAAGTAGAACTTCTTTTGCTGGTTCATGAAGGAGAAGATGTTGCATTGGCTTTATAATATTTATTGCTTTATGCTTGTTAGTCTAGAAAGCATTGCCAACCCCAAGTATTCAGAAATCATGAATCAGGCCCCCAACAATCATGGCATTGGCTTAAAAACCAGGAGAGTTTTTAAAAATAATTTTAAAAAACCCTAAATTTGTTGACTTCTGGTTTCTGACCCTTTTAGGTATACTTGATTCATGTCTTGATGCTTTTTACTGAAACCATGAAGGCTAGAAACTTTAAAAAAATGAAAACAGATTCTCACCTAATTTCATGCCACTGATATCTGGGACTTTAAACAAATATTGTGAGACCCATAATAGAATCATACCTTGGCAACACTGCTCATGCATGAGTTTTGTTTGACCAGATATGCCAAAATAAAGTGAGACCTACCTGAAGTTTTAAAGTGTAGAGGTAATTTTCTAAATGGCTTCAAAGTTCAGCATACAAGCCAATATGCATTTTGAGTTACCCATAGATTCTAGTCAAGTGAATATTTTTATGAGGGTGGAGTAGGAATAGAAAGGGACCATAAGTACTAGAGGAAAGGTGATGTATTTTGATTCCTGAAGTAACATAGTTCAAATAAAAACAAAATCTTTATGACAAAAAAAGTATGTGCAGTAGTTATATTTTAAGCTTTAATATCTTGGTTATTCTAAAATATTTATTCTTCAAACCACAGAAAATAATTCTTTCTTATTAAGAACATACCAACATTCAATATTTTACTTTTTTTAATTAGGCCATTTTATTTTCTATCTGGACAAAAAAATCTAAGCCATTTCTGAGAGACTTTTTCCTAGTGAAAAATGGCTTAATAATCATAATCTTTGTTTTGGTGGTGCAGCTGAGAGGCAATTGCCCAGGCTTACAATTTATAAATTAAGTTTTAGCTCAATATATTTTTCTGTGTTAGTTTGGTTTATACATGTTCTATAAACTTCATATTACTCACAATAGCTACAGAAAGTAGATATAGCTTTAATATTTAGGCAATGTACTGTATATAGTTAGTAATCATCTTTCTTAAACTCCAAGAGTAACTCTGACAAGGCTGTCAGGAGACACATGAAGTTCTGATCATCATTAGCCACCCGATAGTGGTAGCTAACCCCACTCCCCTTCCAGGTATATTTTTTCTGAGCTACTAATTCGATCGCCTTCATGTCATATGCCTGGTGAGGAGCCAGTGCCCACAGAAAGGAGGAGTTTGACTGGCAGCATGTTACCCTGTCCCAAATGTTTTACAACTCCTCTGCCTGGACCTGAAAGGAAAGGAGAGGGGTGGGGCAATGCAGGGCAGGGGATTCTGCTAGGGTAATAGGCAAAAGTTTATATATCTTGAGGCTATCTTCATTTACAATTGTTTCTCTCTCCCTATTGCAAACGCTAATTCATAAGAGATTCTGATGGCATCCATAGCAGAAAGAATCCCTGGACGCACAGTTCCTGTGGGAGTTGTGTTCTCTAGGGGCCAGCAGGAGCCCAGTTGGAAGAGGCAGTAGAATGGAAGCAAAAAGACATTTATGCACATCTCCTACCTTGTTTCCTCTGAAGGAATCTGCAGAGTAAAAGAGCAGTGCATCTGTGTCCTTCCACTGTGGGGAAGGAAACTGGAAAACTTCAAAGGAAATGCCAGGGGTGAAATTCTGTCCCCACATAAGTGGCAAAACTTCCATTGACTTCAGCAGGTCAAGGATAACGACTCACAGACTTTCCTCTCCTTTATGTTGGTTATTCTTTGTAGGGAAGAATGGGGCCCTCCATTTGTTAACAAAAAACATCTTTTTTAGAAAGGAGCAGATCGCACATGATTTTAATATCCGTGAGTATTTCCTGTAAGAAACAACAAGCTTCTTAGTCTCATCAAAAACATGATGGCTTACAGTACTTGTTACTGTAAACAATTCTTATTTCTTAACAATAACTCAGTATTCAATTATCTAAATAAACCATGCACTTACTATAAAACAAAACAACCATTTGCTTCTGCCCAAATTCCATTTATCAGTGGAAAGTATTTACCCCTTTTATTTTTCAAATACATTTGGTACATAAGCATTATCTTAAGCTATGTATGCAATATATATTACCAGAACTATACAGGCACTGCTTCTTCCCCTGGCCTTTTAATCTAAACCCCTATCTCTCATCCATGTCCACGGGGTCTCTGATAATAGTTATCACAGTACCTTCCCAAAGCATTCCTTCAGATGGATTTTTGCACTCCCCAATTTATGCCATACTCTCTCATCCACATAGTCTTTGAGTGTTCATTAGGTCAAGGTTCTGCTTTCCCAGGATTCCGCTACAATTACTCAAGGATCCTATTCAGCTCCCAGTTATGTCACTGCTAAAATTCCCATAATTTAAAACAGAAACATATTTAGGTCCCACTTCTCACTTTAACATTGTTTTGGGATTGTAGTCACTTTTATTATTTACTTATTTCTATTACTGTAATACCTAGGAGCTCTAATCATGGACCAGGAGCATGTTGTGTTAGACACTGCACAAAGATAGTTTCTCTCTGGTTAATTTGGAATTATGACTTTTTAAAATTAATATCTATCTGTATGATAGGTCTTCGCCATGTGGCTTGGCCTTCCTTACCAATCTGTGGTACACAATTTCATATACCAGTAGTGGTTACACACACAAATTCCATACAACACACTAGGAGATATATCCTAGTTTAGTGGTGTATGGAATTTTTTGTATAAAATTTCATAGTCTTCAGGCGGGCCCCTTCACAGCTTCTATTCCAGTTCAGGGGCTTAAGTTGCAGCTACTAACCCTCTTCCCTCTCAAGCATAAGCACCCAATAGCCCTCTCCATTATGGCTGTTTGGAGCTCGTGCAGCGGGTCCTCCTGCATACATCAATGGGCATAAGCACCTGTTCCCTCCCATCTCCCCCTACTGTGAGCTGCTGCTCCACTCATATCCTTCCCTTTCCATTATCTATTATGAGCAGCATAAATGGTGTGGGAGGCCTTGGACTGTCCCTGTTTACTTGGCTGAATTTCACCCGCTATGAATACAGAAAAAGAAAAAAGTATTTTTGTGAGTTCAAGAGTTCTGCATATTTGTTAATCACAGACACTGACATACTCCAGTGGAATGTGCTTCTAAGTTGTTTGAAAGTCTATTTAATCTGTGAAATCAAAATCATGGGTCCAATACTGCAGTCTTTACTCTGACAAAACTCTCCAGTGATGCCAATGGAGAGTTTTACCTGGTTAAGGACTTCCGGATCAGACTCCGTATGTGTATATTTCCTTAATAACCCATAATTTGTGCAAACATTTTCAAATTACAAAAAAGTCACAATACTGGAAAATAAACAGCTGCATGTTCATATTCACATGGTCATATTAAAATATTTTGCACTTTCCTACAAACACAATTAATAGCATTAAAAGTCTTCTGACAATTTCTTTGAGACAAAGACATTGCTGGGGAAGCTTTCTACCACTCCAGATTGTTATGCAAATAGTTAAAATATTGAAATGAATTTAAGAAGTTATACTTTAACACATCAGTTCTGTTATAATTTGGAGACAATGAATAATATATTCCAGACAAAGAGAAGACAGCTATAGAAGTAAACTAAAATAGGAAAATTACGCCCACAAGGCATTTAAATTTAGGAGCTGAATAAATTATCCATACATTAAAAGGCCCATATATTTCAAAGAAAGCATAAAAAAGTTTTAAAAAATAACAGTAAATGTAACAAAAAGCAGTATAATTCTAAACGTGATCAAATCTGGAGTAGAAACCTATTAAATACATATCCTTGTTGCGCAAAAATTATACAGTATACTTTTTCACAGATCTTTTCTTTTAACTGATATTCACTCAGAAGAGACTGCTGTTTCATAAAATGTGTTTTAGTCTGATCACTAACACTGCAAATTTCCTTTGCGTTTTTTCACCTTTTGGTATACTTTGATGTTTATTGTTTTAAAAAGTATTCCTTTTTCTGATATTCGCTTAAAGGATCTTCATGTATTCATGTAGGATTCAGTTCAGCACACAATGTATTATTCTTACAAGTCTGTTAATTAAAAAGGTAGTTATTTAAGGCTGTTCCTCTGTGTATTTGATGAAGGCCTAAAATCAGCAAACTACTTGACCAGTTTGCATACTACCCTCAGAAGCCAATTCTCAGTATATTCATGATTTTGCTTATCTTTATAAAGCCCTATAATTTATAATTATGTAATTCTCAAATATTCACCATTAACATATACCCTATCCACTAACTGTTATTGTTTTGATCTTATATTTTCTTTCAGAGTCCTTTAAAAAAAATTGAACGCAACTGCCTGTTTTCTCATTAACACGGTTACAGAATTAGGAACAGAAGGGAATCTTTACTCATGCTAGGACTTCAGAGGAGCACTGCTGGTGGGAAATCTTCCAAAGATCCACTGAATCTGCCAACTCTGGTTCCATATTCTTTCCAGAGAGAACACCCTCATACATTCCCCTCATCCCCATAACTGAGGTTGCTATTGCAACCTGCTATCCCAGTACATATTCCAGCACTAGACAGATCACTACATTTTACACCATCATAAGAAAACAAAAGTCTTCAGGTGAATCTCACTGAGATAATCTGTATTCATAAAACTGTAACAATTCAAGCAGTTCCCTTCTGTGGATCTCTGGTGGTCGGTCTGCAAATATGGCTGGTTATATGGTGCTGCCTCTCCTTTCCAGCTACTCAATTGCACAAAGACTGCTAAATATATATATTAAATGCTTTCATCCTACTAGACCAGATACTGATACCTTTATTCATGCTGAGTAACATCTTTCTCCACAAGCTATTCCACTGCCTTCAGTGGAACCATTGTGAAGAAAGATACTATTCATCATAAGTAAGGGTGTCTCAATCTGGCCAATTGTTTGTCCTTGTTAACCGTTGTTGTAGTCACCACAGGGATTCTATATTATCACAAATGGAGAGGAGCGGGTCCACACAAGGATCTCTCTACTAAAATATGGCTCATACTAAAAAAGAGCTTGGCCTAGGTACATGAATAGGAAGGATTACCATGGAAGCAATCCTACTTACAGCACAAAGAAGCACATTTTTTCATTTGCCACACAGTACAGTTTAGGTTTCAGAGTAGAGTACAGTTTAGTTGCCTTAAATTCAACCAATTTATTTTCTGAGCAGCCAATTGAATAAATCAGCTCGTGTAAATCAGTCTCACTCCTACTGAAGTCAATGGAGCTGTGCTGATTTGTGACACTTGATTTGGTCCATTATTTATAAAATACTACAAATCAACCAAGAATCATTGGAATCTTAATTGAACGAATATGAAAAACATTTTGAGAGCTTTCCAAAGCCCAACAAAACACCTCCCTTCCCCCTCCCTACCCCCCGCCCCAGCCCTCCCTGCCCAGGTCAGCACACATTTTCTTTTCCATAATCTTTTCATGGATTAATTCTGAAATATGCCAATTTTATCCTCTGACAAGGAATATATTGGGTAAAATAGAAATATTTTCAATGCTTCTTTTTTCCATGGAAAAATATACACAAACAAGATTAATTATAAAGTCACTATTACAATACAGAGAAGGTTGGTGAATAATACAGTGATTTATGTTCCTTCAATCTGGAAATCTTCAAACCTGATCTGGTTGTGTGGAAATTTGTGTTTTAGTTATAGAACAATTGGTTAGTAGTATGAGAAGCTGTTACCTAGATGTCATCCTTCCTGTTTGGAGCTTCCAGAATGCAGCTTCTTATACTTTGAACTTTAGGCCCTAGAGCCTTTTGGGAAATGTAGTTCAGTAACTAGTTTGACATTTTGTAGCAGGCATTGCTGTGAATGGTTAATTTCAAAGATACTGTTTTACTAAAGCCTGGTCTATACTTGAAATTTTACCAATATCACTATATTGGTTAGGGATGTAATTTTTTTACCAACATAGTTATACAAGTTAAAGCCCTAGTGTGGCTGCAGTTATGACAATATAATGCAACCCCATAAACCTCAAAGGCAGGGAGGGCAGGTGAGGTCTACACCTCATATTTCTGCTGATATAGGAATGTCAGGTCAGGAGTGTGAAGATACACTGAAATAGCTATACCATCAGAAGCTGTTAGCATAGAAACAGTTACAACAGCTAAACTGAACTTTTACTAGTATTACTTGTTTCACTCACTGCCTTACTAGTATAGTTGTGTCCATCCTAGGAGCACTTGCTGGTACAGTATACTAGTATCCCTATACCAGTAAAGTGCTCCTAGTGTAGAACAGACATAGACTGTCAGAGCTGGGCCATGGGCAGCTGATGTGCACGGATCAGTTACCAAGTTGCAGTCAGGAGATGTGTAGCAGAGTTGGGGTCAAGCCAGATCAGAATACCAGGAAGTCAGGGTCAGTGGCCAAGTTGCAGGTAGGAAGTGAGTACTGAAGTCAGGAACAAACCAGGGTCAAGAACCGAAGTCTAAGGTTCATAGTAATGCGAGGTCTGGAGCAGAAGCAAGCAAGCACTCTGCATCATTGTTCAGACAGCTCCTTGTGATGACTTCCAGGTTTATACAGCAGCATGGGCCAATCAATGGACTGTGGGTAGGGGGCCACGACTCAGGCCATGCTGGACAGTACTTCCTGCAGTGTCTAGCTTCACAGGATCCCCCAGTGGAAATCTGGCCCAAGCTCCTGGTGGTGATGTAGAAGCATCAGCAGCCTGGCACCTCCATAGTCCCAGTTCTAGTCCCACGGGTGCTTACATCACACTCACCCCTTCCAGCCTCCCCTCAGGATGGTGCTTGTCCAGGTGAGACCTCTGGAACTCTCTCACAAGGGATGTAGACATGGGAACCAGGTTCCCAGGTGCACTCTTCATGGCTGTAGCCTTCCCAGTCTATGAAACAGTACAGGTAGCCACACGCGCATTGAGAAATGAAGATGCGATGCACTTCATACTCCTCATGACACTGGACCAGTGTCAATGTGGTTCAGTCGGGGATGGGGCTTCAGAAAGGAAATATGTATTTTAAGGGACTGGGGAAGCTGTAGTTTAAAGGTAATCAGGTTGATCTTCTGGCATATCTGGAAGGATTCCAGGAACTGGTGGTCCAGTTTTCAGGAGGGTCCACTGGTCTGGATATGCTTTGCAGCAGCCACACCTTCTGGCCTACTCTGAATGCCTGAGCTTCCTATTGTCAATAGTCCACATGACTCATGTAAGCTTTCTTTGCTTCTTCTAGGTGGTTCTTGAGCACCTCCTGGATGAGATGGATCTGATGGACCCAGTGAGTGGTGGCTGAGTTTGAGGAGGCTGCTGGTAGAGTGGGGTGAAAGCCGTAATTCGTGAAGAAGGGGCTCTGACCTGTACATGCATCGTTGGCATTGTTATATGAAAACTCAACATATGGCAGGAGCAGGAGCCAGTTATCCTGGTGATAGTTCACATAACATCTCAAGTATTGCTCTAGTACTTGGTTCACCTTTTTGGTTTGTCCATCTGTTTGAGGGTGGCATATGGTGAAAAAGGATACATGGATGTCCAGTAACTAGAGCCCTTCACTCCAAAATGAGAGGTAAACTCTGGGCCTTGGCTGAAACTATGTGGTATGGAAATCCATGAAGACAAAACACGGTTTGCACCAAGAGTTGGGCAGTAGTCTTGGCAGAGGGCAGATAATGACAGGGAATGAAGTGGGCCATTTTAATCAGATGGTGCATGAGTGTTAAGAATACTGTATAGCCAGAGGATACTGTAAGTTCCACAATGAAGTCTAGGGCATCTGCTTCTGCTTCCACTTCAAATGGATGAGTTGGGTTGGAGTGTTGCCAGAACTGGGGCCATGGCGAAGATGGACTTGAACTAGTTGAAAAGGTGTTAACGCTTCAGGTGACCAAGGGAACTAAACAGCTTTCTGAAGGAGGTGAGTAAGGGGGGCTATTTGTTCATAGAAGTTGGTGATGAATCTCCTATAAAAATTCACAAAGCCCAGGAAGCACTGAAATTCTTGGAGAATCTGGGGTGCTGTCAAGTTGTGGATGGCTTCCACCTTCTGAGGGTCTATCTCAATGCACTCTGGGAAAATAATGCAACTTAAAAAGTCAGTGGTGGCCTGGTCAAAGGTGCACTTCTCTAGTTTCACATACAAATAATGCTTCTGTAAGCTCTCCAGAACGGACTGGACAGTAGTGCTGTTCCGGGCTCTTAGAAAATATCAGTGTATCATGAAAGTAGATGATCACATATTGGTCCATGATGTCCCCAAATATGAAATGTTGAAATGTTGTGCGGGTTTAGCCAAATGGCATTACTAGATATCCAAAGTGCCCATACTGGGTATGAAAAGTGGTCTTCCATTTGTCCCCAGATCTTAATCAGACTAGACTGTATGGACCCTAAAGATCAAGTTTAGTGAAGCTCCTGGCAGTCCTCAGGTGTTCTGGTCCAACAGATCTGGGATGAGAGGTAGGGGGTACCAGTTATGAATAGTCACCTGATTTAGTGTGCGATAAGTCTACACAGTGGCATATTGACCCATCATTTTTTTGCAGAAAGAGGACTGGTACTCCTGTAGGAGAGGTGGGTCACTGAATGAACTCTTTGCAAGATTTTCCGGTTCAACGTGGTGTATATCTGTCTGTAGGTCCCCTTTTCCCCAGGTGGTAGGTCTATCTGACAGTCATAGTCCCTGTGTGGAGGTAGGGAATCCATGTTTTTCCTTTCAAACATATCCAGGTAATCTCAGTACTTGCTAGGAAGGCTGGGATTCTGGCCTAGAGCTGCCTTCTCTGATTAGCCCCCCGCCATTTTGGGTTTCACTTCCAAGGGTCTTACCCAGTCCTGGGGTCCAGGGTGTAAGTCACTTGGGCATTGGTTGATTTGTTATAGGCAGGCTTTCTGGCAATATTCAGAGGGTAAACTAATGCTCCACCACCAGGAGATACATGGGTCATGTTGCTCCAACCAATGCCTACCATTATTGGGAAGGCTGGAGAGTGGATCATATCGAAGCATATTATTTCCCAGTGCACTTCCACTATGGCAACTACAGGGATGGGTCAGGTTCTACTCGAGGATTGAGGGATGGTTCTGGAACGTAGAGTGTGGTGATGCCCAAGCTGTACCCCCCTACTGGGCCCAGGCTGGTCCATTTCCCAAGCTCTTTTCAGCTGGAAAGGAGGCCAGGGCTTGTTCTGATGCCCCACTGTAATAACAGAGGGTCAACTGCTGGCAACGATCTTTCTCCTCCGGGGCCAGGCATCGGTGATCCAGGTTGACCTGCATGCATTCAGGAATGAGTTCTACAGGCTTTGGCTTAGTAGGTGGATATGGAAGCATTAGGCTGCCTCTTCTTTCCTTCTTCTGATTGTTCAGACAAGACTTGATGTTCCGAGTGAGTTCAATAAAGGCCTCTAGGCAAGATGGGGTTTTCAATGCAAGCTAGCTTATCCTCACTAAGTCCCAGCCAGCACAGGTGCAGTCTCATTTCAGTCAACATCAGCCACAAGCCATCAGAAGTAAGTTGGGTAAGAGGTGGCTGGTCTTGCCCCGACAAAGCTTCCAGAGGGCAACAGAGCAGATGCGATGTGGGTCATCAGAGATGGTTGGGAAGGCTTGGCTTGCAGGAAGGCGTTGGGATGCACTGGGCTGTTCTGTTCCAATGGGGGGAAGCCCAGTTGAGTGCTTCACTGGTGTGAAGGCTGACTACTAATCCCACCTTTGTCTGGTCTATGAAATACATTCAAGGGCGGGCAGAAAGAGCGACCTGCTTTAGTTCAGGAACCCCTAGAATTTCCAACAATCTCTGTCCAATGGTTCAGGCAGTGGCACCCATGGAAGCCAGGTCAGGGAACGGCACATAGGGTAGCTGCTTCTCCCTGTGCTAGTGAGCTTCATCCCCTGGGCTTGCAAAAGAGCTAACTGCTCATGCAGGGTCTGTGCTTCAGTTACGAACTGCATAGCTTGGGTCTGTAGCATAAGGTTCTCCACCTGCAGGTGGGTGACATGGAGCTGCAGGTCCCAAGTCCTCAGGGAACCATTGGAAAGAGGGTGGCAAGCTCCTGCCATCTCCTGTGTAGGGGTTGGATATGGGCAGGAGGAGCACAAAGATAGTCTGAGCAAACCTTCAGGGCAGGGCCAGCAGTAGCTGCTGTGCACTGGTCAGTTACCAAGTTGCAGACTAACACGGCTGCTACTCTGAAACAAGTTGCAGTCAGGAGACTTGTAGCAGAACTTGGATCAAACTGCGTCAGGATATCAGGAAGTCAGGATTAGACACCAAGTTGCAAACAGGAAGCAAGTAGCAGAGTTGTGGATGAACTGGGAACAGAGCCTATGAGTATGTCTACACTGCAATTAAACATCCGTGGCTAGCCCACATGAGCTGACTTGGTCTGTTTAATTATGGTGTAGACTTTTGGCCTCTGGTGGCCGGAGCCTGGGCTCTGGGACCGTGTGAGGCAATAGAGTTCCAGCACTCAGGCTTCAGCCCAAGCCCGAACATTTACACCACAATTAAACAGTCTTGTAGCCCATGTAGTCAGCCACGGATGTTTAATTGCAGTGTAGACATAATCTAAGGTTCAGAGTAAGGCAAGATCTGGAGTGGAAGCAAGCAGGCAATCTGCATCATGGCTGAGACAGCTTCCTGTAATGGCTTCCTTGTTTATACATGGGCCAATCAGTGGGCTATAGGGTGGGGCTCCACTCAGGCCCTGATTGACTGTACCTCCTGCAGAGTCTCCCAACAGAAACCCCATTTGAGTACCTGGTGCTGATGTGTAAGTGGCCATAGCCTAGAACCTCCATAGTCCCAGGTTCTAGTCCTTCAGGTGCTTACATAGAATTTGTCTAGAGTGGTGAGGAAAAAAGGCAGTATTCCCCTTCCCATACAGGAATAGCTATATTTAAACCAATATGATTGCATCTTTAAACCAATACAATTGCATCCAAACTAGGGTACTGTACTGCTTTAGCTATACCAGTATACTTAAAGCAGTACAGCTTTCTAGTGTAGACAAGGCATTAGACTAGAGAATTACTGATCTAAAGGCTGGTGATGAGCAATCTGGTTTGCCTGAAGCACATACAAGTTAAAAGAAATAATAGAGCAGCAGATTTTAATTCTTATGGCTAGAGGATGATGGGTGATTTGCTCTCCTATACAACAATGAACTCAACAGCCGGAGTACAGAAATTTGTTTTCTCTCCTTCACCCATTTGAGGGACCTGGAAATGTGAGGGAAGGTTTTAGCTTTTATTTTTAAAACAAAACAAATGAAGAAGCAAAACAAAAGCCCTTTTTCTTATGAATCTATCCTTGTAGTGAAGATCTATATTAACTTAATTCCTTGTTTGTACATTTGTTATTGATTTTTCCTAAAGATTATGGACTTTGTACAGTTCAGCCTTTTTATACTCATATCCCAAACTCTCACAATGAGACTGTGATTTTATGACCTCTCGAGTGTACAAGAGGAAAATATGGCAGTTATTTCAAACAGGAGGCAGATTCTTTTCAGGAAGTCAAAAAAAAAGTTTAATTCTTGAACCACTGTATGTTTGAACTGCTTTGTAATTAAACCTCTCTGGTACCATATTATCCAGAAATCAGTCATTTGGAGAAAATATGTAGAACTCTTTGATTGGCCTTTCTGAATCTATTTTTCACAGTTGCAAAGTCCTGGTCAAACAAATTAAATTACTGCAGCAGTATGTAACTAATTTTATGTAAATTAAGGTGTTAATGTTCTGAATCACATTCCTGAAAATGGTCTGTTTTCTCTTGCAGTTTTCCTTCATTAATGATACTATAAATAAGCAAATCTAAAAATTAATATCTACAGGACTAAGTGGATAAAATGTTGCCCCTTGATCCTTGAAAGAATTAAATCTACAAATAGTTTTATGGTCAGTCTACACTTGTCAGTAACCCACCCAAATAAATCAACATGCTTATCTTGATGCAAACAGGAGTAAGCTGATATGAATTCAGTTTCTTGTATAGTGGGTGAGCTATGCAAGTTAGTGGTCATATGTTGGGTATATGATTATTGTTACATTTTAACTGCTATTTGTGTCAATCCCTTAATACAAGCAAAACTGACACTGCAGATTACAAAGAAGAAAATAATGGCAATTTAATAGAACCAAACTAAGCACAATTTGAAGTCATAATCTTTCTGAGGAAAGGAAATAATGAACTAGTCCATTACATGATAGGATAAAAATAATGTAAGAAAAAATTAAAATAAAAACACAGGTGGAAGAGGTAAACAGGATTTTTTTTAATTAGAATGGATAATTTTAGGATCTATTCAGACTAAATTAATATGTGACCTCCCGTAAAGTGGAGTCATAGAAATCTGCATAGAATATGAGCTTCACAGCAACCAATCTAGCAAGAAAGAAGGCTGTCCATTCTGCAATCGAAGAACACTACCAAAACAAAAACAACTCCATGGTCATCTTTTGCAGAGCTGCATGGAGCTCAAGAGTTTATGTACGTAAGCCCCCAACTCCTGACTGCCAGTGCCCTCATCTTTTCCACCTCTCCCTGAAGGGGATTTGTAGAAACCACAAGTTTCTTTCTTGCACCATTTCAGAAGGGGGATATAGATAGGTCCAAATTGGTTTTATTTTTTAAAGAAATAATGTAAATTGGAGATGTTATGTGACAATGATAATGAATCATAGTGTGTCTTTCTTCTAAGACTGACCAAGGAACTTTACTGGAATAAAGGAAAACAGTATTCTCCTCAAAGCTTCTCTAATGCTTGTGAGGTTTCTACCTAGAACTCTTCTGCAGCCTCCGCCTGGCTGGCATTCTGCTGCAGATTCAAAGGAACAGTTCAGGTGTGCGTGTACAGATAGTTTCTCCTACCCACTCCATCACTGAGATAAAGAGTTGAGGGGAGTCTTTTACCCTTAATTTATGATAGAAACTGATGTTTTGAGGTCTCTTTCCTCCTCCAGTTGTCTCAGCCACAGAAGGTTTGATCTTCCTCCCTCTGAAGTGAATCAAAGATTGGCCATTGACTTCAACATGAGCATGATTTGGCTTTCTATACAGCCACTTCCATCTGAGGATATCACAACACTACACTCAGCATTGCCAGTTGGCATGATATTTATTGGTTTTCTTAGAACCCCTGCTTCTGGAATCGTATGACTGTGAGAATCTCAGCTTTCACATTCTTTAAAAAGGAACCTTTGTTATCATGGAGAAAAATTTGAAAACATGAACCCTAAAAGCTAAAAAACTGAGCCAAAACAAAGAACTCCAAATTCATTATTTTTTAAAATAATCTCATCATTTTTAAAGCATTCATCAATTGTTGGGGCCTAATTCGTGATCTTTGAATACCTGGTGTTGGCAATACCACAATTATTAATTAGTTAGCTCTCAAAACACCACTACAAGGTGGTGGTCAGGGGGTGGGGGTGTGGATAGGGGTCAGGGCAATCAGAGGGCAGGGAACAGGGGGGTTGAATGGGAGCAGGGATCCCAGGGGGAGCAGTCAAGAAGGAGAGGAGGGGTGGGATGGGGCGGTGGGGGGCAGTCAGGGGCAGAGGTTCCGGGGATGCTCAGGGGACAGGGAATGGGGGGGATGGATGGGGCAGGAGTCCCGGGAGGCAGTCAGGAAGGAGAGGGGAGGTTGGATTGGGAAGGAGTCCGGGGGCAGTCGGGGACAGAGAGCAGGGGTGGGGGTGGATGGGGGCCGGGGGTCGGGCCATGCCTGGCTGTTTGGGGAGGCACAGCCTACCCTAACCAACCCTCCATACAATTTCAGAAACCAGATGTGGCCCTCAGGCCAAAAAGTTTGCCCGCCCCTGCCCTAGGGTCTACATTCACAAAGGGACTTAGGCATTTCAACACTTAACTCTTAGGCACCATGCTGCCCAGTGGAATTCACAATCCTGAGTTCGGCCCAGGCTGCCTAACTCAATGCTTGGAGAGAGGGAGCAGGGAGGATTCACAGAAACCAACAAGCTGCCTAAGTTTGCCAGTAGAAAATGCCAAGGAGAGGCCCCAAGCCTTAAAAGTAGTTTGGCACACACTACCCCACTCCACCTGATTGAAAGCAGGGATTTAAATGCAGGTCTCCCAGGTTAGCAAGCTAACCACTAGGCTATAAGGTGTTCTGGGGTGGATTGATCTCAATCTCACCTGTTGAAACTGTTGCACTTTGGAAAAATGGTTAGTTATTCACTAGAGCACTAACTGGAGCTTAGGTCTCCCAAACCCCAGGTGAGTGCCCTAACTGTGCTATAAAAAGGACCTAGGGGTTACGGGTGGACGAGAAGCTGGATATGAGTCAACAGTGTGCCCTTGTTGCCAAGAAGGCCAATGGCATTTTGGGATGTATAAGTAAGGGCATTGCCAGCAGATCGAGGGATGTCATCGTTCCCCTCTATTCGACATTGGTGAGGCCTGATCTGGAGTTCTGTGTCCAGTTTTGGACCCCACACTACAAGAAGGATTGGAAAAATTGGAAAACGTCCAGCAGAGGGCAACAAAAATGATTAGGGGACTGGAACACATGACTTATGAGGAGATGTTGAGGGAATTGGGATTGTTTAGTCAGCGGAAGAGAAGAATGAGGGGGGATTTGATAGCTGCTTTCAACTACCTGAAAGGGGGTTCCAAAGAGGATGGATCTAGTCTGTTCTCAGTGGTAGCAGATGACAGAACAAGGAGTAATGGTCTCAAGTTGCAGTGGGAGAGGTTTAGTTTGGATATTAGGAAATACTTTTCACTAGGAGGGTAGTGAAGCACTGGAATGTGTTACCTAGGGAGATGGTGGAATCTCCTTCCTTTGAAGTTTTTAAGGTCAGGCTTGACAAAACCCTGGCTGGGATAATTTAGTTGGGGATTGGTCCTGCTTTGAGCAGGAGGTTGGACTAGATGACCTCCTGAGGTCCCTTCCAACCCTGATATTCTATGATTCTATGAAAGTCATTGTCATTCTCTTTCTGGCCCAATAAATATTGAATTAGTTATACAACATGGAACACCTTAAAGAAGAGGACTTGAGAGCAGCCTGCCCAGAATACCCAACAGGCTGATGGTTACAGCATTCTCCAAAGATGTGGGACACCTGGGTCCAAATCAGGCAGAGTGGAGAGTGAAACCTGCGTCTTCAACAGCCCAAGTGAATGCCCTAGCCACCAAACTATTGGGTCTATTGAGAACCCCCACCACACACACAAATCCCAATCTGCTCACCTTCGGCTGCATTTTGTGTGGGTTTTTCATGCTCTGGACATGTGAACCAGATCAGGGTGTGCAGGCAAGATAGGAGGGGAAATGCCTAGTTTGTGAATCCCACCAGGGTTTAGCCATGAGTTTAGTCATCAAGCAGTTTGGGAGGTATTAGGAATTAAGCAATTTTACACATGCCCACTTGCAAAAACTTAGGGAACTACACTGGTGAAAATGTAGGTGGACAGGGAATTTAGGTGCCTACAGGGGTAAGCTGCAACTGAGGGGAGGGTTTGAAGAATCTCAATGGTACCTAAATACTGGATTTAACTGACACTTTAGGCACCTAGGAACCAATACCAGTGGCTTCTTGAAAATGTACCCACAGTGCCTTAATTCAAAATCTTGCACTCAGTCAGTAACACAGCAGACACTAGAACCCAGCTGTCCTGGGTTCCAATTCCCTGCTAAAACCACTAGACAAACTGCTTCTATTACTATTGTAAGAAATTATTTAGGTCAAAGGTTAGATTCAGAGATTGCTATGAACTTGCATGCAAGAATACAGAATTAAAAGGAAAGCACTTCATTCAAGTTGTAACTCTGGTGAATAAGATTACCCTCCCACCATGTTAACATTTCTTCAGAAATCAAGATCTAGGCCTCTCACCTTCACAGATGTCTAGACTTTAAAGAAAAGTAAACTTCTTCTGAGAGGATGAGCAATTGAGCCTTGTGTACACAGTCGCTGCAAAGGAGGCCACACTTGTTCGAAGATGGAATGTGAAAAAGAGCATCTGGCAAGGCAAAAATAAAATAAACTGAAGAGCAGCCATGAGTGAAAATACTCCCTTGAAAACTACCATCAGTGCTACTGAGAAAAGAAGATAATCCAGATTATAACCACTACAGTGCTAGTAGGAATTCTGGAAAACAAGTACAGTGCTTGTCAACATGAAAGCTTATAGAGCAGTGAACAAGAGAGGACGGGTGAGGAGCTCAGGAGTTCAAAAAGCTTTCTATAAAAGCTAGAGATCGGTCAAAGGAAAAGCCCAAATCTGAAGCCCTGCACATTTTCTTGAAGTTGGCCCTATTTAGAATGTACCATATGAGCATGAAACAGATGATGCATGTGGGTAGTGACAATTGTTTTAGCTCTTCATCTGTAATCTCAAAATATATCTTGTTTGATATTTAAATGAAGAACAAAACCATTCTTAAATCAGTTCTTGCTGCGTGTAACAGGATCTCCCCAAGCCTGGTGTCAGACCTTGTTTCTGTCTCAGTTTCCCCACCACGTAAGCCGGTGGGCCAGCTCACCAGCCAGTGCATCCATGATGCTTCCACCAGAGTCAGCATTCCAGGGATGTGTCAATTGTTCAAACACACACACAGTTTAACAACCAAAGCAAGTAAACCAGGTCCTGTTTCCCGGACCCTCCTAAGGCCTCTATCTCAGAGGCTTTCTCCTGCTGCCTACACAGCAAATGTCCCCATCTAAGCCTTTAACCTAGCACATTCTTTTCCTAACCCAGGATTTCCTGGAGGAGCCTTCTTGCAGCTCTCCCTCCCCCAGCTTCCACTTTATGACCCCAGCATTTTTCCCTTCACCTGGGAAAGGTGGGTTGAGCCTGGCATGGAGTGTAGCTGAGCCACAGCCCCATTAACAGGCCAGCTTACCCTGTGACTCTCAGTAATATTTAGGCATTCATACAGTATATTAAATGTAAGTCTTTGCATCTGGTTTGAACTGTGCAGACTCCTTGAAACCAGAAGGTCAAATCCAAGCAGGAGTAATTCAGCACTTCCTCCTTCTTAGGTAGATACTCTGAAATTCATGCAGTTTACTGCGGAGGAGTCTTTTGGTTGAAACCTTGAAAAATTATATCATGTCTGCTGTGTGTGTATTAGATATTCCATAGCAAGCTTCCTGTGAATAGGGGATTTGCTTCAGCATCCTTGTTCAATATGTCCCGTCACCACACGCTTTGCAGCATGTTTATTGTTATTACTATTGGACATTTATATTAAAGTAACATGTAAACGGCACAGCCAGGTAGTTCTCCATTGTACTAAGCACTGTAGAAGCATACATGATGGTCTCTGCCCCAAAAGAGTTTACAATCAAAAAGCAAGACATAATAGGTGGATGAGATTAAGAGGGATCCCAGATGGGGAGGGGGGAACTGTATAACAAATGTTCTATCTATTTTAGGGGCTTATATGGCCCCCATTACCATAGTATCTGAGCACCTCCCAATCTTTAATGTATTTGCCCTCACAATAGGGAAGAACTGTTGTCCCCATTTTACAGATCGGGAACGGATGCACAGAGAGGCTACAGTAACTTGCCCAAGGTCACACTGAAAGTCTACAGTAGAGCAGGGACTTAAACTCAGGTGGTCTCCCAAGTGCTGGGCTAGTGTCCTATCCAGTAGACCATTCTTCCTTTTGGAAGTACATAATTGTTAGCCAGTCATCAGTAATGATCAGAGTGGTCTACCTGACTAGCTATTGTCGCGTTGCCGTTTACTGTATGCATTACAGTGAGTTTTGAGGAGGGACTTAAAGGAGGACAAGATGGTGTGCTGTGCCCCCTTTTCCCATCTGGGCTGCTTTCCATCCAGAGGCTGCTGCATTTCAATGCTGGAGAAATTCCCATATAGTGTCAAAAAATTTCAAAGCCACTTGGATGGCACATAAATCTGATTGTAGGCACCCAGTGTATACACGCCACAGGCTGATCAGGTTTTTTTTTTTTAAAAGAAGAATCCTCTATCTTTTCTGAACGTTTGCAATGATTTTTGTGGGGCCATGCCCCAAGCATTTGCCCAGTTATGCAGAGCTGAAGTTATCAGAAAGAGTTTCTGTACAGTGAAAACCACCTAACCATATCTGATATACATAGTCTGACACCCTTATCAGGAGGGAAGCAGAAGGCAAATGGCCCAAACAGAAAATAAACTTCTCTTGAAGGCAGATAAATAAGCTGGCCACATCTGAGCCAAAAGGTGGAGAAGAAGGGGTAGAGAGAGGGGTCAAATGTCAACTCTTCCACATCAACTCTTCAAGGCAAAGAAGTGCCATCTCAGTCCAGCACATCCAATATCTGACCCTGCAGAACCTGCTGGATAGGTCAGAGCCAATACCCAGCATTTCATCTCAAGAGGGCTTGATTCCAGGGAAGGAAAATGTGATGATCTGTTATAGCAAGGTTCTGAAGGTACTTAAACAGGAATATACAGTAGGAGGCAAAAAGCAGCTGGACGACCCAGGTTTATAAGAGTGGTCTGCATGAATGTCTTGAATCAGCATGGGATAGCTACCTTCATGAATACTGCAATCAAAGCCCTGACCACAGCACAGACTTCTGCACTGAAGTCTCTGCACATCTCCTAGCCCAGTACCTAGATCAGCATGCTACTTGACATCACAACCAGCTGTTCTGTGATTATTTGATTAACTATTTTTTTCCTTCAGAAGGACATCTCCAAAGTTCTCTAAAACCAGCCTGCCCTGCATGCACTCTCCTGGCCTCTGAGTCAACCCATGAAGGGCCAAAATCCATTTAATGTGGATGTAAAATCTTAACCACAGTTTCTGTTAAGAACTTTTCATATAGGCCTGGAGTCCACAGCTTGATCTGAGGCCTGGGGCCTAGCTAACAAAGAACAATACATAGCTAAAAGAAAGCAGGGGTAGACAGACAACCTTGTGTGTTTCAAGTCGATGAGTGGAATCAGCATAACTCCAGATGGTGAGCCATAATTGCGTGTCCTTACCGTGAGTTACAGACACACGAAGCGCTAGAAGGGCCTCAAAGTTAACTCCCTGATGCAGGAAGAAGATAGTGGTACAATACCCCTCAGATGTCAGAGTTCAGGGAGAGGCCTAACATGATTGACATGAGTTATGACATCCTCCCCTTACAGATGTATGCCAATCCTAGTCCACAGAAATGCAAGGGTAAAACTATAAACAATTATTATTGTTACATACTAATTATTGCTTTTTTGCTTTAAATCTCCAGGAATATACCTGTTGGTCAACCAGGAGAGCTGCTACTTCATTCTCCTGGACCCCAAAATTAGGATTTAACCTATATACTTTAATAGGAATAGTTTGAGAGTAATTACCTGCGTATTAGCAATATGTTAACCTGAGCCATGGGCGGAGCCATTTTGTAATCTTTTAGACCATTGGCTTATTGTGCTTATCTTATCTTGCTGCTAGAACCTATCCAGGGGCTTGGGACCTCCCACCCCATCGCTTCTCTCCGCACAATGAGCACCCTATATAATCTATTGTAACCAATTGTTTTGCAGTGTCTCTGAGCCTAATAAGCAAAGTGACACTCTGCCAGTGCTGTGCGTAATAAACCCTTGTGCTTGACTTTACATGGTATCTATTTCTGTTCCTTCAATTTGCACCTAATTACCTGACTTAGACATGCCCTGCCGATACCTAACTTTCAGGTACCTGAGTAGAACAGCTGTTGTGTAAGAACATGGCGTGTGGCTGCAGAGACCAAAAGTCATCCTCCATTGTGGAAGGCAGGGCTCTGGACTGCTGGGGGAGATCATGGAAATGCAGATCACTGTAAACAGCCGGCTCTGGTTACTGTGGTACTACAAATACAAATAATTTAATTGCAGAGTATAAGCGTTCCATGCATTAGTGAAAAGAACAACAAAGTGCACAAAACCACATAGGATGTTCTCTCTCCCCACCAGGACATTCAGTTTGAAAATATACCTTATATACTCAAGGCAAACTGTAGGCACACAGGAGGCCGAGCACCCCATCTTGAAAATTACTTATCTGCTCATCCTCCAATTAAAACTGAACAAGGTGACCATTTGACCATGAAGGTGCCTAATGATCTTTGAAAATTTGGGACACAATTTCTAATGCACTATTTAGGTGTAAAATATTGGTTTTGCTCTTTATTAATGTAAAAAAATATTTTTCCAGATCTTAATATGCATGTATCAAAGACTTCATTATGAGGGAATGCCATCAACATTATCTGATACCAGAATATTTTGATAGACTTCCCTCTTTTGATACCAATGTGAAGGAAACTATGTTTGCTATTATTAACAAGAATTTAGAATCGGCATCCTTCACAGGCAAAAAACTTAACATCATGAACTCCCTGAATCTTGGTATTACTGCATACAGGCACAATAGTACACAGTGATGCACCCACATGTAGTGAATTACAGGACTAGTGTCTCAGTAACTAAAGTAAAATGAATTCATGATATCAGTAAACTTAAGGGCTATGGAAAAAATTGCATAGCAACTTCATTTTTGACCAGCCTGCATTCACTACAGCCTTAGCTTTATATTCCACATAGCTTGAACTGGTAAAAAGTAAGCTCCTTGAAGGTATACTACGGAGTATAATATGGTAATAAGCACCAATACAATACAACATAGATAGGATTTTTCTGCCTATTAATTTTTTGCATTGAGTCTTTATAAACAGAAATATGATTTACATATCAGTTACAAGTCTCACACCCCCTCAATATATAAAACATACCAGGGTAAAATCTTGGCCCCAACAAGAGTTTAACCATTGATTTCAGTGTAGCCCAGATTTCACCTCACAAATGATGTATGTTTTATAGGGTATAGATAATTTTTAAAAAATATATTGTGAGTTATTTAACATTGTCCAAATTCCAGTAACTATCAAGATTCTACAGTTAAGCTTCTTTTACTATTAATTTGAAATGCCAAAACAGTAAAATATCCTAGTCAGTTATCAGTACTGTGGAATTTGCATACATGTGCTGTAGATCTATAAGAAATTGAAACAGAGTCCCATTCAGTACTCCTCGCGCAAGAAAATCCCTCAGCAAAATCAACACTATATTTTTTTAAATTGATCATAGTGGTAATGATGGGTTATAAACCTCAAACTTTATGCAGATCTTAAATGTCACCAGTATTATGGCATACAAAGTTAAACCAACTTTTACTGAGGAGAAATGCCTTTTGAATAGCAGTAGTGAAATTTATCCCACCAAATGAATTTCTGCGATATGATTGCAAAATGAACCTATTTTTTTAAACAGGCAAAGAGAAGGGACAGCCAGTCTGAGATTTACACCTGATTTGTGTTATAGTAATCTTTGAAATTAAGAAGTGTATCCTTGCATTTCATTAAATTCTAGCTAATGAGATAACTGTCTTCCCAAGGAGGGAGTGATGAAGTACTCATGCCATAAAGCATAAATTAATGCTGCAAGGTTAAACACTGGAACTAACTCATGTTTCAACAAAAGCCCCTACCAGCAGTTAAATTAACTGACATAAATACCATAAAATCTGTCTTTATTTTAGTCTCAGATGATGCTTCTTTTTACACCCCTGCTTTCAGTTTGTATAACTCATTTTTGCACATTATTGCATGCACCATTTGCCATTTAAAGAATCAGCTACAACTGGAAAAAAGATTTGAGGAATCAAATACTCGGGGAGAAAAACCTGTGGGCATGAGGGATACCCCATCATACTGCGTACTGCTAGTACTGTTTAAAGAAAAATACTACAATAGACAACCACAGTTCAAAGAAACAGTTTGGTCTGGACAGCAGACCAAAGAAATCTACTTTTTCAAGCTTTTTGATAGACATTTTGAAAAAAAAAAAAAAGCTAAAGAAAACCTGTGGTGATAATAGGTTTGATATATATTCTGGCAAAAATTATATCACATTAATGAGGTGGCTTAAAGGGCTCATGCATTTTGTACAAGGCATTTCAATGTATTAGTATAATTAGCAGTGATGAGAAAACTGTTTGGAACTGAATTACCTCTCATGAGTTCATTTGAGCAATATGAAATTACACCATGCAAGAAGGAAAATTATGGAGCCATCCAGAGAGAGTTCATGCTTGATTTGATCATAGCCACTAATTGGATGATCATTTTCGTAAAGCTTTTCAAATGGGTGACAGTTTCTGCCTCTCATTTTCGTAATGGACTAGCTCTTTATTTCTTGTACTAAGCAACCAAACATACGTTAGTTAGATATTTTGGTGTTTCTACAGGACCCTACAGGTGTAATTGTCACAATCTGAGCAACCTTTGTCCCTTAATTAACTGCTTTTTGGGGACCCCTAATGAGAGTTGCTGTTCTTGTTAACAATCTTAGAGAATACCTGATGAGTAAGACTCTCCAAAGTCTGATGCATGTCAGCAGACACCGTATGACAGCAATTTAATGAAGTTAAAAACTGACCTGATTCTGATGGTAGCATCTGTGTTGTATAGCTTTTGATTCATGCTAGTCTATTTTTTTAAAACTTGAATTGGGTGTTCTGGTGAAGAATAACAGGAAGGTGAAGGATACAGGAAGGAGAGCTTATTAATGAAAATACTTTATGAGCTCTATTTCTGTGCCCCCTAATATCCAATAACACAGAGGGAATTGAAACCATGGTAGCCTTCTTCATATAATTTACTTGAAATGAAGTGCATAATATATAAAATACTTGGGTTTTGGATGGTTAAACATTCAGCTTCTTTACTATTTTATTGTGTTTTTATTCTTATTTTTCACAATTTTTCTCTTTTTTTGAAAACCATTATTTCTGTTTTTTTAACACAAGTATTTTGCAACCAGATTAGGAGTGGAAATTATTAACTAAAAATAGCACTTTTCTCAAATAGTATCAGGTTTCAGAGTAGCAGCCGTGTTAGTCTGTATTCACAAAAAGAAAAGGAATACTTGTGGCACCTTAGAGACTAACAAATTTATTTGAGCATAAGCTTTCGTGAGCTACAACTCACTTCATCGGATGCATTTGGTGGAAAATACAGAGGGGAGATTAATATACACACACAGAGAACATGAAACAATGGGTTTTATCATACACACTGTAAGGAGAGCGATCACTTAAGATGAGCCATCACCAGCAGCGGGGGGGAGGGAGGAAAACCTTTCATGGTGACAAGCAAGGTAGGCTATTTCCAGCAGTTAACAAGAACATCTGAGGAACAGTGGGGGGTGAGGTGGGGGGGGGGAGAAATAACATGGGGAAATAGTTTTACTTTGTGTAATGACTCATCCATTCCCAGTCTCTATTCAAGCCTAAGTTAATTGTATCCAGTTTGCAAATTAATTCCAATTCAGCAGTCTCTTGTTGGAGTCTGTTTTTGAAATTTTTTTGTTGAAGAATAGCCACTCTCAGGTCTGTAATCGAGTGACCGGAGAGATTGAAGTGTTCTCCAATTGGTTTTTGAATGTTATAATTCTTGATGTCTGATTTGTGTCCATTTATTCTTTTACGTAGAGACTGTCCAGTTTGACCAATGTACATGGCAGAGGGGCATTGCTGGCACATGATGGCATATATCACATTGGTAGATGCGCAGGTGAACGAGCCTCTGATAGTGTGGCTGATGTGATTAGGCCCTATGATGGTGTCCCCTGAATAGATATGTGGGCAGAGTTGGCAATGGGCTTTGTTGCAAGGATAGGTTCCAGGGTTAGTGGGAAACCTACTGACCGCTATGCCTACCTACATGCCTCTAGCTTTCATCCAGATCATACCACACGATCCATTGTCTACAGCCAAGCTCTACGATATAACCGCATTTGCTCCAACCCCTCAGACAGAGACAAACACCTACAAGATCTCTATCATTCATTCCTACAACTACAATACCCACCTGCTGAAGTGAAGAAACAGATTGACAGAGCCAGAAGAATACCCAGAAGTCACCTACTACAGGACAGGCCCAACAAAGAAAATAACAGAATGCCACTAGCCATCACCTTCAGCCCCAACTAAAACCTCTCCAACGCATCATCAAGGATCTACAACCCATCCTGAAGGACGACCCATCACTCTCACAGATCTTGGGAGACAGCCCGCCAATCTGAAGCAAATACTCACCAGCAACCACACACCACACAACAGAACCACTAACCCAGCAACGTATCCTTACAACAAAGCCCGTTGCCAAATCTTTATAGAAAAGGCATATAAGATTTATTAGAAAATGTTAGTATTTGTTTATATTTTAGACTTCCCTATAGATGTAACGGAAAGCATATCCCTTCTATATAATTCTGTAGGGTTTTTTTAATATGGCTATTTCAGTCTATAGAGATATGTACATAAAACTTTATATGTTTAATCCTTATTAAACCCCAAAGGATTTTTCCTTAAACGGACAGATAACCCACAAAATAAAGTTTCAAATTTCAAACAAATCCACAGGAAATTGGAGGATGCATCTTTGTACTGCACCAAAGCCTGAAGAACACCTGGTTTACAAAAAAAAAAAAACATTTTGTAAGAGTCTGGCATGCAGATTTGGGGCTTGGTCCAGGTCACACTGAAGTCAGTGGGGGCTTAACCACTGACTTCAGTGAAAGAAGAATCAAGCCACAATCTAACAAACATGTGTATCTGGAAAAATTCCCCCTTTTGAGCATAAATGCATAGTCCACAAGTTCTATTATATCAGAGGCTTGCTAAAAGTGCTCCATGGAGCGCTGGCTGATCACATTGTGATACCTCTCCTTTTTTCCTCAGCTGCTAAATTGTATTAAAAGAAGCTAAAAATGCATTAAATGCTTTCCCAGTATTACTTTTCTACATAATGCTGTAGTTGTCATAGGAATGTTCTGTGATTGTGTGAACCAACCTCTTCCCCAGTTTGCAATCATAAATAGGTGGCATCCATGAGACAATCTCTCTGTCAGTAGTTTGCATGATCAAAAAGCTTCAGTATCCCATCTCATATGGAGATGCCCTCATTCATAAACCAGTTGATTTGCAGCTTCATGTAAATTATTGATAAAACAAACTTTTTAGTTCATCTAGTCCCTTCCTTGCTTCTACGCGATTGCTCCAACACAATCTTGCCTAGCTCTTTGTCCATTCTAGTGTTAAATGTCAAATGCAATTCAGAGACTTTCATTTTTTCGGATTTCATCATAATGAATACACTAAAGTCACAAAAGTTAGACAGATGGGAAAAAAAACTATTGGATCACTGAGGTCAAATGCAAGATATAGTCCCCAATTGTGAATGCATTGCATACTGTGAAAGGACAGCATGTCAATGGTAATAATATTACAATAATGTTCATCTAAGTAACTTTCTAGTGTGTGTTATCAGTATAAAGTAAAATTATTGTCAGTGATAAAACAGTGTTTTTATAACTATAACCTCATACTAGGGGTGGCAATCTTAATCCATTACACAGCAATTAATCAAATAATATTAATACAGCAGAGTCTTACAGAAACTTGGCAACATAATACAATTGCTCCAAAAAGCCACTTAAAGATTATTTCCACTTCACAGCTTACCCCCACTATAGTTGTTCACGCTTCTGCTTCACTGCAGGTAGGTTAGGTTAATTTCTCAGATAGGAGAATTATCTGTCTTTCTGCACAGAAAATGGATTGTTTTTGCTAAGGAAACTTTTATATTTGAACTACACAAGATTATAGAATAGTTCATCATCTACAAGGATACTATACAACAGAAAACAGTTGGATCAAATTGAACATAAATCTGAGGTTTCTCTGATACGGTGAGACTTTTATAGACTTTTGAGTGGGAAAACAAAGGGAAAAGAAGACTCTGTACAAATCCTTTATTTTATTAAGGAAATTTAAACTTCTGGGGCCTAATCTGATCTCAGTTAAACTGGTGTAAACCCAGAATTATTCTACTGACTTCAGTGGAGTTACTCCCAGCTTACACTGGTGTTAGAGATCTGAATTTGGCCATGATATTTTTACTCTTGGATACCCCATACTCAGAACACAAAGTGCTGCATTTGTACGCTCTTTGGACAGGGTCTTCAATTCTATGTTTGTACTGTATCTTGCATAATGAGCCTCTAACACTGGTTGTTTCCTTTATGTACTGCCAGGATACAAGTTAATAAATAATATTACATGTTATGTTTTATTATTATAACTGTCAAAGATACTGAAACTTCAGAACTATGTTATTAATCTGCCTTCCAACAAGGGCTTCAGTGTACCAAAGTAGGCAATAAACACACAGGGAATCGTAGCACTGAGGAAGCTTCATTTATTTTTGAAAAATAGTCTAATTTCATCCCTAACGTAACATCACTGACATCATTCCGTGTGCATCAGGGATGAATTTAGCCCATTATTTGCATGGGGGGGGGGGGGGAATACAGTAAAAGCAATTGATTGCTAACTCAGCTGGGGCAGAGGCCTAAACCATGGGGATCCAGGATACACAACTTGATATACTGCTACTGTTATAGTCTTTAAATCCAGATTCAAAACTGGAAATTAAATGGCCCCATTTTAAAGAGGCTTATGTTTTTGAGGATTTATCACACCATTCATCTTAGATGCACATTGCTGATGCTGTTCATAGTAGATAACAAACACCCACAAATATGGTTACAAACAACAAACATATCACATATATATTGGAACATATATGCTATCAGAACTGGTATTGGGCAATAAATACCCTGCAATTTAATAAATTACCAGTCTTGGGGCTCCTTTTATCTAGCCCAGCTAGCAACAGTCCTGCAGGGACCATATGCCAAGTGAGGATTTCTGGAGTGTGCCAGGCTCTGGCTATCCCCTCTCTCCAGCTCCTACACCAGGGCCAGAAAAAGCAAGGGTATTGCAGGGGCCATGTCATTGTATCACCTCCAGAGTGCCTCCTAGTGTCCGGGTATGGTGTTACATAGGTTTTCTCAGCCTAGCGCCCCCTTCAGTTATTTTAGTGACACAACAGTCTCCCTCAGCCCTTCCTCTGGGACTGAGATTGTATCTCAGGCCTCTTGCCTCATCAAGGCTTTTGCCATCTCCCTTCAGATGAATACCAATTAGCTTTCCAATCTGGTGAGCTCCACAGGCTAGCCTTCTTCCGTCTGTGTCTGTCTGCTGTGAGGGAGGAGGCAGCCTTTTTTCTGCTCCTCTTCTCCCAACTCTTTCCCAGTTGGTTTGGGTGTGAAGGGAGCCTTCCCTGCAAGGTTTCAGGCCCTTAAAGGTAAAATTGATTCTCAGGACCTTAGGTCTCTATATGTATCTTTTGGATGTCTTAAAGGACCAATCCAGGCAGTGGGGTGGGCTGACCACAAGGCACTACCTCCCCTTGATGGTGGACTAAAGGCTAGCTATGCAAGTGCTGTGGAAGCTGAGTTTTCCCCCCGGCAGAGGAATTCTCAGGTGTCTGAAAATCTGGTTGCTTTCTGGTCCTTTAACACTAATAGAACTAATATCTAGGCCAAAATATTTAAGGAAAATTAGTAATTTGGTTGCACAGAATCTTTTAGTGTAATAATTTCCCTGTTTGGATGAATAATGTGTGCATGGAAATATAGTAACTTATTGGCATAACACTTTAGTTCCAAGCAGGGATGAATATCCCTTTTTATAGACAAATGTCTGTGTGTATGATGATTTATAAAAATAGGGTTCATTGCTGAAGGGTCAAAGCCAAATTTAGCCTGGAGTAAGGTTATACAACTCATTTGGAAATCTTCTGATCAAATTCAGCAGTGACTCTAGTGCCCACCAGTATTAAAAGTATTAAAGTAGTGTAACAAGCTTTTTTAAGCCAAATTTTGCTGTTGGTTACACAGGTATAATCCTGGAGTAAATCATTTGATGCTTTCCACCTGTATATTGAAAATAGAATTTGACTATTCTAGTATGTGTGCACAAGGTGTGACAGGATAGAAGGGATGCAGCAGGAGAACTAACAAGAGGCCAACTTTATCTTACACCTTTCTTTTCTTACCACAATCCCTCCTCTCTCCATGATTGATTAGGTTACACTTGTTTTGAACAACCACTGAATACCAAATCAAGTCAGTTGAGGCAAACTTCTGTGGAGCATAGCCTCCATCTTCCTAACTGTTCTGTAAAGCTCCATGCACATGTCTGATGCTACAGAAATAATCATTATTAATAGAGTCGGTCAAAAATAATAGGTATTTTTCACAGAATTTTTTGTTTGTATTTTCCCCTTGTTTTCCCTATTATTCCCCTTTTCCCATATTTTGTTTTTTCTTCTTGCTACTGGAAAAGGGGGAAGATGGGAAGAAGAGAGTGAGAGAATAAAGAAAAAAAATCAGAAAACCAAAAAACTTTTTATTTTAGTTTTCAGTGAAAGGTAAAAAAAATGGAAAAATTTGAAAGCTAAAATGTTCCTCAATATTTTTCATTTTGAAAAAAGGCCATTTTTCATGTTAAAAAAACTGAACACACATTTTGATCAGCTCTGTTAACTATTCTTAATTGTTAACAAGTACCACCACTAAGGTTCAGTATTTTACCACTTTCATCACAAAAGCAATTTTCATTTCTGTCACAGCTGAATTTGGCCCCTTATGTTGGCAGAAATCAACAGGAGTTGTGTGGGCAACTGACTGCAGAACTAGGCCCATTGAGTACAAGTGGCCTGCATTTTAGCTTGTAAGAGAGATCCTTAAATAAACCAAGCCAAACAATACATTTGGTCCTTGGGAGCTTCTTTCTTTTATTGTGATAGTGACCTAATTGTTGTAAATGATCTAGTTTAACAGGTAGTGGAACCAGGTTCCTTAAAATCAAAAGCAAGTCAACAAAAAAAAGAATTCACCAGAAAGCCTTTTAACAATTCCCTGAACAGCCTGACCCTCGATATTAGCCCTGAAGGCTGTTGTACTGCCACCAGCCTCACCACCAGGGAAGACAGCTATACATCCAGATGATGCTGTTGGAAAAAATATGTTCCCAAGTCTCAGCATCTGCTTCCTGAAACCAACTAAGTCTTGTGTGAATGGTTAAGAATATTCTGAGAAAAGAAGAGGATGAAGAAATAATACTGGGTCTTTGAGGAAAGAAATGAATGAAATACTGATATTTGTGTGTGTGACTTCCTTTAGCTAGAACAGAGTTACAAACAGGTATACTTTCACATTACAGCAGTACCAACACCTAACTAATCAGAAGAAAAAAACCAAAGATCAACTCAAGAATGCAAATAGTATGAATTCATCTGTGCACCCACAGTTTAGCATGCAAATCAGGTCAAGGCACATTCAAAAGCTTACTTCTATTCGACACTGGTGAGGCCTCATCTGGAGTACTGTGTCCAGTTTTGGGCCCCACACTACAAGAAGGATGTGGATAAATTGGAAAGAGTACAGCGAAGGGCAACAAAAATGATTAGGGGTCTAGAGCACATGACTTATGAGGAGAGGCTGAGGGAGCTGGGATTGTTTAGTCTGCAGAAGAGAAGAATGAGGGGGGATTTGATAGCTGCTTTCAACTACCTGAAAGGGGGTTTCAAAGAGGATGGCTCTAGACTGTTCTCAATGGTAGCAGATGACAGAACGAGGAGTAATGGTCTCAAGTTGCAATGGGGGAGGTTTAGATTGGATATTAGGAAAAACTTTTTCACTAAGAGGGTGGTGAAACACTGGAATGCGTTACCTAGGGAGGTGGTAGAATCTCCTTCCTTAGAGGTTTTTAAGGTCAGGCTTGACAAAGCCCTGGCTAGGATGATTTAACTGGGACTTGGTCCTGCTTTGAGCAGGGGGTTGGACTAGATGACCTTCTGGGGTCCCTTCCAACCCTGATATTCTATGATTCTATGATTCTATGATTCTGAGTTAAATAGCTGTTTTCACACGCATTCCCAATTTGCATGTACAGTCATAATAACTGCCTGTGCAAATGCTGGAGCACGTCCACATGTGGGGGGTTTTGCTGACTGAATGTAGTTTTCTTTTTAACAACTAGCCACTTTAAAAAAAACCTCAATAGAGGTATAAAGCTGCAATCAAATAAAGCTGCAGTCATTTTCCAGTTAGGTCACATAACTTTATGAAAGAGATAGTACTCAGATCATCACAGCAGTCATCCACCTGCCACCCTTATTTTTGAGCCCACATACAATAGTGTTATCCAAATACACCCACAACCCATTCAGTATGCTCATTCCAACTTAATACTAAATACACTAAGCACCACTATGCTTTCATCACTAAGCACAAGGCATTTTTTGTCTACCAATCTCTCTTTCACTTACAAAGTATAGTTTCAGAGTGGCAGCCGTGTTAGTCTGTATTCGCAAAAAGAAAAGGAGTACTTGTGGCACCTTAGAGACTAACAAATTTATTTGAGCATAAGCTTTCGTGTAGCTCACGAAAGCTTATGCTCAAATAAACTTGTTAGTCTCTAAGGTGCCACAAGTACTCCTTTTCTTTTTACAAAGTATGGTAACTTCCTCACTTAAAATACATTGAATTTGACACGTTATACTCGGTGCAACTCAGTTGTGATGCATAGCATCAGTTTTAGTCTGATTGGTGAAATCTCAAAAATATATATGTTATGAGAAGAATTAGGATATTTCATAAAATCAGGAGTTATGATGGGCCATGTTCAGCTCTGGTAATAACTTCATTGACTCCAATGGAGTTTCACATGCTTACAGTGGGGCCAAATTTGGCCCAGTATTCTTAACATCAAAGACTACTGGCTTGTACGTTGTAGAAATGCTTCCTGGTTCTGTACTTTATATTTCCTTCTTTTGTGTAGACAACAATGGAAAAATAAATATATGGAGTCTATTCACCCCTAATTCTGCTAATGTATCTCCCATCTCTGTTAACAAGTGACTTTAAGAAGAACAGAGCCTATGCTTAATGGTTCCCAGAATATAAGAGAAATTAGCAATGACATAAATCCTTCCTCAAATTTCTTGTGGTTTGTGGAGTGTAAGAGAACTCACTGCATCATTGAATGTGTTTGTTGAGGCCTCAGACTGGGGGGAAGGCATCAAAACACTGAAGTCTGACTGATCTAATTTCCATGCCATGCTATCCTGCACAAATAGACCATGCCGACTATCGAAAGATTGTAGAGTTCTTTCTGTGAGACGTGAAAAAAATGGCTTTGCCTTATATTCTAGAGCTGCCCATACATATACAACCTTCTGTCCAGATGAAAAAAATGGAATACACTACATCTATATCATTCAAGGACTATGCCTCCTTATTTACTCCCTCCTCAGTCTTCTCACCACTAACTAAGATGCTACACTATTGACCAATGGCAACACTTCAAACCTTCCACTGGCTGTTAACATTGGTCTACTATTCCATAGCTCTGGACATCTGATCACAATTAGAGAAAAAATGTTATACACAACTGTATACAAAACTACTGAAGTCATTGCTACTCTTTTCATTGACCTCCATGGGCTCTGGGAAAGGCCTTAAGTAGACAGAGCTTTATCATACAGTTTCTAGTAGAAGTCACCCTTGTTTAGAAACTGTCATAAGGTTAAGAAAGACTAATGTTTTGGCAAACATTTATTAGCTACATTCAAGAATCAACTCTTTCCTACTCCAATAACACATTAAAAATCCTATTCAATTATAAAGCTACAGGGAAAGTAATTAAATGTAATACAAGCTACAGCTTCTATACAAGGATACAAAATATACTGCATGAATAAACATATCTGTTCAGATGTATAATTTGACTATGTGTCAGTTTATATGTTTGCTGATGTTTATGTCTGGGTCTCACTTTGTCCTTTGCTCACCATGTATAGTCACATCTGTGTTATCATTATCTGAGATATTTGTATTAAACATGAATTATAGTGTCATATTATTGTTTCCTCATTTTATGTTACTTATATTTTTTATGTTTATAGTGTAGGGTTATATTGCAATATTTTAATGTTTTGGGCTCTTTTGACTATGAGTATGTTTTCTCATAAAGTAGATTCTAGTAAGATACATCTCTGAAAGCTCCAGGAAAAAGAGAGAGACCTAATGGCTATGTCATTCACAATAAAATGCATTCCATTGCAAAGTTGATTTTAGATCTTCTCCTCTCCCTTTTGGTGGAAGGTCGTTGGGAACAATATCTACAAAGTGATCTGACTGAGCATGAAAATCAGGTTACATTTCATCTTTTGACTGTGCTGTATTCATTGCTCTGCCACATTCTCATGCACTGAACAGGGGATCACCAAAGTGAACATGCAAAGGCAGTTCTACTAATGATTATGAATGTTGAGTCTGACATTGTTGCACACACTTTTTGCTTTGTATCTAGGTGATTTAGTTGCCCTGTTTTCTTGTTTTGTTTTCTTGGGTTTTTTTTAATTACTTCAATGTACTATTAAATTACTTTGTACTTTTCTGCTATAGTATTGTGGGATGATAATGTTTTTGTTACCTGCTGATAAGACCATACTTTATAATTATTTCTGTAGCTTTCTTCCTATATACTCCCAGAGCACTTTATATCATGAATCTTATGTTTTATTTTAAATGGACCCAATAAAAAAAGTCTTTAATTTGAGCTCAGACTGAGGTGTGGTCCTCATTTCGAACTCCTGATAGAAGCCGATTGTACGAGAGCAATTCTCTAATTTCTCCTCCCACAAAAACCTCTAAAATGCAATAGACAACAACAGACAACTGATAGGATTGACATCAACCTCCAAGTCAAATATTCGTTCTACTAGTATTTTGCTAGCAGTGGAACCTCAGATCGGCATTGCCTCTGGCCAACTACAGGCTAAATTTAAAAAAGCGGGCATGGTTTCCTTGAGATTGGGCATGCTGGCCCATTTGATTAATTTCATATTTAGCTTTCCTTTAAAGGCAAATCCATGAGAAAATTCACTGTAGGCCTTGACTGGAATAATTTATGCTCATCATTTCACCCTACATATTCTCTCCCATGGCAACCAACATCTAGACAACACACTTCTGTCCAACTCAGGCCTTGTCTGTATTTGAGGCAGCACATAGGGTATGCATAGCTACACGTCGCGGTGAAAGGTAGGCTGCGTCTGCACTGCAGTATGTATCTACACGTTTCAGTGAATGGCTCTGGCAGGGGGAGGCAGCAAGGAGAGGCTCCTGCAGCTCCCAGATACCAGAGACTTAACCCGCTGCCTCCCCTCTGCCAGAGCCTTTTTTAGCTGTTCAAGTCTTTCACTATGGTGGGGAAAATCTCCAGCAGTGGGGATGCAGTAGGCCTCTACACTGCTAAAAATAACAATGTAGACATGGGAGGCCCTGCTTGGGTGTGCAGAGAGCTGCTCAGGATACATACCCTACCATTCTGGTGTGTCTGCTCTCTACTCGCCTAAGCAGTGCATCACCATCTGCACTGCTATTTATACCCATGCTAGCTGGACATACAGTGTCTGTCCTCGACCCATCACCATAAGTATAGACATCCCCGCTGAAACCTCCATGGCTTCCCAGCACCCAGAGCAAATACTGATCTATCTTCCAGCTTTAATTTCCCTAACTCAATTCTGTGAGATTTCCACCCTTCCCCCAAGGAATGAGATTCGCTTAACATTCATGAGATTTTTTTAAGTAATATATTTAGGTTCTTTTTATTTGCCTTTTGGTTTCTGAGTCTACAGGGTGCACTCAGGGCTTGTTTTCACTTGAGTCCAGGCACTGGGCTTTAAGAAAAACAACAAATATGAGACACTGGATAGATGATAATTTCTGCATTCTAAGGGGACTATTGCAGAGGAACCCCATCATAGACTAAAGTGAACCTTCATTATAAAACTGGACTTAAACTTGAAACCTGCAACTCTGGACCAATGGTAATAACAGTGGAGGCTTCAGTGGAGGCAGGACTCGTGTTTTTTACCATACTTTCATCTAAGTCTGTTCAGAGTTTTAATTTGTGTAGTTGAACTAATGAAAAATTGTAGGTCCCAGTTTTCCTCCTGTGGACACAACCTACGTAAAGCTCAATTACAAAAGGAGCAAGCGACCATTGTGACTCATTGAAACAATTTGAGACTTTTAAACCACTTCACTATACTCCATTGTGTTACACACTTACCACACTTTAAGTCACAGAAACTTTTTAAATTAAAATTTCCCTACTTTTAGTTTCTTTTTACTTCATATAATTTATTTTAATCATTACAGAAAACATCAATGTATATACACGTGAACAAAAACAAAAGCCCAGCCTCCAGAGAAATCTAAACGACAAAGAGAAAACAGTAATGGTATGGAGCATCCTTAATTCACTTTGAAGTTAAGAGGCCATATCTTCAGATGGTGCAAATGGCCATAATTCCAGGCAATCACTGGAACAGCATACATTTACACCAGCTAAGAATTTGTCCCAAGATGCATTCCCCAATTTGTTTGTAGTGCACATATCAAACTTATTAATGTGTATCTATAGATAGAAGGTAAAACCAATAGAGATTGTGACACTGACTTCATACAAACACTGATAATGTGGCATATTTCTTGTTGTTCTGTCTGAAAGCTTTTAAGAGAAAAAAAGGAAAGCACTTAAGAATATTAATCACTATGGACCATTTCATTACATTGCAAATGTTATGGTGGAGTGACATGCAGTAGCTTGAAACTATTACATATTATACAATGATTTAATATAACAGCTCTAATATTCTATTTTACTTCATTACTCATTGCTTGCATAATCCATAATCCATTATTTTAGGGAATATGCTTACAGTGTTTGATTCAATTTTTTTAAAGAAAAAAACAAACCACTGCATAAGTCTCATTGCATTTGTATGTCAAGGGTACCATGACAATAGGAAGATTTGTTACCCAGGTTTACAGCATACTGTCATGTGCTATTTTAACTTAGTACCTCGTATGCCTCCAGCTGCCAGAATCCATCCTTTTCATCTAGGTATCTGTCATTGCCATACAAGTGTAACAGCAGGGACTTGGACTCAGTTTCAAGTTAACATTTCCCTGTAACTGTGATATCACCCTGCTGTTCCAGCAGCATGGGAACCATCTTCAGCTTGAACTTAGGCTGAGTCTTCATAAAGTTTTTTTTCCTTCCTAAAACTTCCCCATTTTGCTATCACTGTTTCAGCTCTACTGATGTTAGCAACAGTGGGACTGCTAGTGGTCCACACACTGTTCATGTTTTAAGTGCCATTATTTAATTTATATTATATTACATCCTAGGAATCAAGGATTGGGGCTCCATTGTGGTAAGTGCTATACAGAGAACAACAAAGGCAACAGTCCTGCCCTTATGACGGTTTCAGATAAGAAGTGGCATGTGGACAAAACAGACAGAGTGTGTGAGGACAGGGAGATGAGGTAACAAAATGAAAAATGTTTAGCAGCTATGCTATGCTTTCTAAACCGGTGTGGTGGGGTAGTCTGCTCCTTTCAAGGTAGTGGTGCCTAGTAGTCAGCCCAGCCAACCACTTGGTGTGTCCCTTTAAAATTGTGAAAGGTCCACATATTTATATAAGTACCTAAGAGTTTATGACAGAGGGGAAGCGGTCGTGGGAATAAGTGGTGCTTGGCAGAAAAATCCTTTCATTGTGTCTTTAAGTACCCAGGGCCAGGAGCCTTGCAGAAAGGGTGGGGCAAGGTTCTCCTCTCACTTGACCAATGGGAGATGAGCTGGGAGAAAGGAACCAACATAAATGCTGCCTCCTCCACCATACCGGGGTTGACGTCACCGGAGAAAGCTGCCTGCTGAAGCATTTGAGCCAGAGGACTTATTGGGGAAAGGTGTCCAACGAGAAGCTGACTGATGCCCTACATCTGGCTAACTTACTGCCCAGCTCCAAAGAGGAGAGTTGGGGACTCTTGGTTTGAGAGAACTGACCAGACTCTTATATGAATCCAGAGTAGGGTGACCTGGGGCAAATAACAAAGTGAGTGACTCACGGCAGAAAGACTTAATAGATCAGACTCTGTGAAGGAGGTATATGTCTTGATCCAATTTAGTCAAGGTAAATGGTAGAAAGAACCTGAGAGGGCCCCGAGTGCAATGTACCTGCAGGGACAGGAGGGGCCACAAGGGAGCGTGCTGAAGGGCAGTGCCCCATGTCACCCTGCTTACACTTGTCCACATTTGGGAGCAGTTTCAGATCAGCAATCAGAATAGCTGCACTAAGTGTAGTCAAGGCCATTCATGGATTTGCACCAAGTGACTTATTCAAGGTTTTTCCCAACTTGTAATTGGGATAAACCCCAATTAGTGCAAACCCCAACTGGCCGTGCTTCACACTTAGGGGTCAGCATCAGTACAGTTACACTGATTGCTGGCCATGCAATGCTGAATCCGGCTATTCCCAAATGCAGTCACAGTCCAGTGACTGTTGCCTTCTGTACATTAGACCTCCCACTATTGCTACCACCAGTGGGATTGAATCAGTGGCAGAACAGTGGATAACTTTAGAAAAAAAATTCTAGTGTCCTACTGTAGACAAGGGCACTAGGGTCATCAACAGTTCCACATCTCTGAAACCAAAAATAAAGAACAATTACCATTACAATTCTATTCTACAACTTCTCAGTTCCAAAAGGTACTTGTATTTATAAGGCATAATGTGACTGGAAGCGGTATTTTCAGGTAATGCACTTCCCCATTTTCCCTACTGCAAGCAATAGCTAATCAACCACAAGAGAGCTCTTATTTTGTTTTTAAGGGCAAAATCTGTGTGTATTTGTAGGAATTTGTGTTTACTGAAAACTTAATTTTTTTTTGTATCATGGCTGAGCATAAACAGCCCCCAGAGTTTTAAAGGAGTTATTGCTGGCTTCTAGAGTATAGCCTATTACACTGATGTTTTTAAAATAAGATTTGAGATAAACTTTAATTGTTCCAACAAAGCCATTAATTTGTCCTTCTCTGAGTTTTCCCATTACACCATAATGGCTTTAGTGGGTGAATGGTGTGATCTATTTGATGAGTCAAGGAAATATAAGGTGACAAGCCTAGTGCAAATGAAGACAGGAGCAATATAATTACCTGAGTGCTAATATCACACCACATTTCTTTTTGAATCTAGAAATGCCAGGAACCAGAGGGGAAACCTGCTGCAACTTGGTTTGGTAATAGACTAGAATGGTTTAATAATAGAATAAATGTTCAACAGACATTCACATTTCATATGAAGTGCTCTTGGCTCTTAAGAGTCAAGAGCTCTTCACATGAAAGTAACATGTTTCTAACTCTTTCAAAGATGATCGACTGAAAGAACCTTAGTAATAGCTATAGAGAGCTGATGCATTGTCCTGAGTCATCCATCCACTTGAATTATTCCCAATTGACAGATAATTCTGCATTTTCCTGCTGCTGCATTAAAAAGCCTAAACATGATGGGTCAGATTCTCAGCTGGCATAAACCTGCATCCAGTTTACACCAGCTGGGGAACTGGCCCAGTTCTTCCAAAACCTCCTGTTTGGTTAAATATCATTCACTCTTCTGATATACTTTTAACATTATCCACCAGTTCCTCTCTAAATATTGAAAACACTTTCATACGAGTGCATAAGTAACGCCACAAGAGGACTGCATGAAGCAATAAACAAATATGATTATGTTTTACCTGTAACACAAGGTCCCTCTTAGGCCATTTTGTCATTGATGCATCAAGAGAGAGATGACAAGCCAGTTTCCCAAAACTGATCATAAAAGGGGCAACCAGCTAACAGCCTGTCTGAGCCCATCATTGTTTATATTCCCCAAGAACATTTCTCACAGGTAGCAACACCATCTCAACATTTTCAGCTTCCACTGGCCTGCTATGCTATATAAAGATGACAATTATTAAGGAAATTTTGGCATACTAACCCATTACTCTTTAATTCTTCCTTATTGTGATTGGTCTTGCTCTTCTGCTAATTTCAATCCATACGTTATGGACCAAATTCTCGTCTGTTGCATCTCATAGTCCATAGCATAGTCCATTGACTTCAATGGAGTTGCATCAATTTACATCATGTGAGGATCAGACACAAAAATATCTGTAACATCCAATGTCTAGCAACATCAGGAGGATAGGGGAAGCAGGTAACCAGCCCTTATTTAGGCTGCCTAACATTTGCCATTATAAAGAATTCTTGTGACTTTCTTTGAGAAGCATTAACACCTCCATTCTTTGCAGCAGGCCTCTGATACTCAGCAGGGAGAAACCCCTCAGGGCTATACCAGAATCTTTTCTATATCCCATGAAATACCATTCAGATTTAGCTGAGTGGTAATCAGGAACATTTTGGCAGCCTGCAAAAATCACTGAATGTTCTAAATAATCCAGCTCAAATCATTGAAGAAACAGCAGCAGATGCTGGACAGACCTAGGAGTAGCCTGGGCAGCTGTAAGGGGATGGAGGGAACTTCCATCTGGCCCCAGCATCCGAACCCCCTACCACGGGAGCAATACATGGAGCAGAAGTTCCCCCAACTCCTCAAGAGGTGGGGCAAAAAAGAGAAAACTGAGCTGGACTCCAACTAATACGACCAACCCTCGCCCCGAGACCCAGCGTATGGCACTAGCAGCGCACCTCCCCCATCTGGGATAACAGCCTTTTTTGTTTAATTAAAAATACTTTTTTTGTTAAGAAAAAAAATCACCCCAAAATTAATCAGCCCTAACTGTAATATTTATGTATCTGATGCCATTTTACTTTTCTATGGGACCCCCGCCTCATTCAGTGCCTGATTGGATGCACAAGGGGGCAGAATTAGGCTGGAACGGGCAATTATAAATCTGGCATTTTGTAACTTTCAAGTACAAACATACATACAAACATACATAGATTTTGAATGTAATAGAGTCATAAGTGATAATATTGTCCTGTGTCATGATCAATGTAGATGCCGGAGCGCAAAGGCGGCAACAAATCCCTTTTTGTTGCAAGATTTATTTTTTAACCAAGTTTGTTTGGCTCCTGCATACACTAGTATTTTATAGCAAAGTTTTCCCACTATTGCAAAAATTGGTGTAGCTCCACCGATGGTAGGAGCCCTACCATCATCAATGTAATTGTGGCTGCTGACATTTTTTAACCACAAGATAGCTCTGAGCCAGGTTAGATCAGAATATTAATTGCCTGTGTTTGCAGGAGTCTTGTCTCTTACTTTTGCTGCCACTGGTGTAGCAATGATAGTAAATGTTTGTCAGAAATCCATTATGTATACATAGCCTACAGACTAGTGACCTTGGTCAAGTCACTTAATCCCTTGCTGCCTTATAACCATCTCTAAAATGGGATTATCTAACTACTTTTTAGGGATGTTCTGAGGGTTAATAAAAACACAAGAATTCCCATATTGGGACAAACCAGGCTTCAGTCTAGTCCAATATCCTGTTTCTCACAGCAGCCAATTCTAGGTGCAAAAAATCCTTCAGTAGGGAGTTATAAAATAGTTTGCCCGTAGGAAAAACTTCTTCCTAACACACATTAGTTAGAGATTGACCTATGCCCTGAAACATGAGGGCATAGGTCAATCTCTAACTAATACTGAGGATTTTTATTATTTCTTTAAAACTCCTCAGCATTGTAACTCTGGATATTCTTTAGATCCACTTTAATGTCTGATCCTTTTTTGAGCAATGGTTTTACAGTGCTTTTAGGTCTTCTCATGAAAAGTGCTATAGAATAGACAATGTAATTGTTTTTTTCTCTGTCTGATCTAGTCTGACATAGTACTATCATCGTTATGGTTAGTGAGAGTCTATTTATGTATTGTACAAAATTAATTATCTTAGGCAGAGAAAGCTGACCAAAATAATAATCTTGCAAATAAATTATTTCTTGAAAATCTACAAACACATTAAGGAACAGACTAGAAAAACCATATAAAGTCAAGCAATATGTATCTTAACAGTTATATATTACTAGCAAATATCATAAAGTAGCCACAGAGGACATAAAATGGGAAAAGTTAAGATATGCTCCAGAAGTTATTTTGCAAAAATTGTTTTCATTTTGAGGCAAAATGAGAAAAGCTATTTTACCACAAGACATTTCAGGCTGAAACTACAGTATATGTGTTTTGTGGGTTTAACTTTACTTCAGGGTGGCAATTACTTTTACAATTGCTTGTGCATGGAGAAGAAAATATACCCCAAATTGCATGTGAACTCTTGAGATTAGTACATCATTTCATGGACTGTTGAACTTGACTTTCATATATATATATATATGAATATGTATGTATGTATGTATGTTTTCACAGCAAAAATACAGAACACCTCCATGCTGTCTCCTAAATATTCAAAGTATTTGTATGTATAGTTTGCTATCCAACTTCCATTAAGGACAATGGGAGTAGTGAGGCTAAAATTATGAGCAAATCTTTGAGCATTTAAAGGTATATGTCACTATCTGGACTTAAAATTCATTTCTGTGCTCATTCATAGCTATTGGGTGTTAGACGTCCACACAGTGTTACCTCTTGCTTATATGGGAGTAGAGTTTTCTATACGGATAGTACATACACACTCAGTGGGAGATTTTAAGTGCACAGCTGGCAGTTAGGCACCTAACTCATCCACTTTCAATGAGAGTTGGGTGCCTCACTGTCATGTGTGCCTGTTGAAAATCTTCCTTTAGGCCCCAGTTCAGCAAATGTCTCTACATGGGTGAAGTCCTTCCACAGTCCACTCACAGAGTGCATCCACACTAGGAAAAAAAGTGCATTCTTACTTGGTGTTAGCTAACACCTGGTAACTAACATGGTAAAATCCTATAGGCAGTTTGCAATTTTTACACTGGCTAGTAGGTCAAGACTGGGGGGACCTTTGTGTTTACCTCAACCTGCTAACGTGTTAAAATTACAACTATCTTCTCTTCACTAAAATTTTACCTCATGTTAGCTTCCATGTGTTAGCTAGCGAAGACAAAGCTATGGAGACCAACATGCAGGACTGAGGGGAAGATATGCTGAAGTAGCTGGACTATAGTTAAGGTTGCAACAGAACTTTCAGTTTAATAGGATATGATGCAGCCTCAGACAACAGACTGAGGTGTTTTGGTATGATATAGTTATTTCTGTCTCTGATAAATGCCTGACCTTTTAATAGAATGTTAACAATATTCTTTACTAGAAGAGGGTAAACACTACAACACATTTTCCATGAATATTCATTCACATTTTTAAATACATTCTCTTTGGCCATGATCACGTGCCTTTTGCATTTACTTTCCATGAACGCATGAAGCACCTGACAGATATTCTGTAAATATAAATAAGTTTTTCCACACAAACAAGCCCATTAGCAAGAAGTTTAATGGAACCTGAATTTCAAGTCACATGGCACTAATGTTTGTGCAGAAAACCCTTACACATTCCATCAATCAGGGATCAGAAACAATGTCATGTGACTTATAAGGCAAGTCACAACTAACCAACTCAGCTTGAATAGCAAATATTTAGAGGGAGCTGTGTATGATCAATTCCTAGAGATAATATAAAAATTCACTGGATACTTTTGAAGTGAAAAGTTAGTTGGGTAACCCTAAGTGCCACTCAAACGCCCTGAATTTTTAATGCATTTTAATTAACTAAAATCTTTAAATAGAATATGATAGGAAAATCAGCAATTCTAACTCTCAAATCAAATGGATCATGTTTTGTTGTAATATATGTAATTAAACAGAAAAATAAGGACAGCTTTGTTTTTAAAAAAATACACTTTAATTGTACATTTGCAACTGGCCTAATTCCAAAGTCAATGGGAAATATAGGTGTTCAGCTGCACTTAGTAGGCCCTGGTCTGTCTTTATATATATATATATATATATATATATATATATATATATATATATTTCGTGTGTGTGCGCAGTGGAAATACAGTACAAGGTTTCCTCTGGGAAAATGGGGAAGGAATCTGTAAGTTTGTATATTCAAAGACTATTTTAAGAAGGTTGTAGTGAATGGGTGCATTCTAAGACCATCTGAGAATAACCCCAACATGAATTAAACATGAGATGTAGTTGTTTAAAGTTTTACTGGTTTTGCAATGGAATGTGAATGATTACTAAGGAAAGTATAAAAGGACTCCAGATTATTACACACAAGCGGGCTGGCTAGACCCCAGAAAAAAATACTAAACCTTGTGAAGAGCAATAATACAAGCAGATGGTAGGACTCAGAAGTATTTTCTAAAGCATTGTATAACTTTTATAATAAATAACACTATGTAATACTTAAATGTAACTCAGAACCTCTAATGCCTCAACTCTGTTGCATTCTCCTATCTTGTGCATCTGACAACCTCTCTTTTAATACTCTGTATAAGAAACTAACCTGAACTGTCAACAATTTTGCTTATCTGTAATAGAAATTAGTAATTGCAAACAAAACAATAAAACATCATTAACTAAGGTCCAGATCTTCAGGTGGTATAAATTAACATAACCCCATTGTTACACTGATTGATACAAATGAGGATTTGGCTAGCATATAATTTCAACCAGAATTTGCATTTCTTGGTCTCTATCCAGTAACTAGATGTTTCTAAACAGTCAGAATCTTTCAAGACATTTTTAGTATTATATCTGACTATAAATAGAGACATTTAGATATTTAGGGCTGGATTTTAGAAACCCTTTTTCATGCCTGAGTAGTCCTTAGTGGCTTGAGAAGTCCTACTGAATTCAATAAGAATAGCACTGTGTCTTACATGGATGATAAAAGAGAATAGGAACATGTTTATTTGAGTTGGTATTGAACTACAAGAAACATTAAAAACCTTGGAAGCTGAAAAAATTCAACTGAGCCAAACTGTTTCCATATTGGCTCCACTCCTAACAACAAATAAATTATATGTAGAGATATATTTTAGAAAACACATGTAAAATTTCTATATAGTGGTCATAAAAACTAGGGTACAGCTGTTCCTAAAACTCTGGCTGCTGAAAAGTGTTTTTACTTGGGCCCAGTTTCCTGTGGCATTTTGAGAGAAAGAGAATTTGTTCCAACTGTCACAAAAAGAACCCTATAGTTAATCTTTTCTTCCTTACAAACTGAAAAGCCAAAAGTAGTGTAACCCAAAACTTTACACACACAAATCCCAAAAGAAAATGGACCACAGAATGTCAAGTCCTAGTTGAGGACTCTTGTACTTCTGTTAAAAGCTAGATTGTACCACAGTTACAGGCTTAGAGGGGAGAGGTAGCAGAGGCGCATCTAATATCCTCCTTGTTAGCAAGTGGGGAGGAAGGGAATGTGGACAGATCCATGGCTATGGCACCTTCCCTGCCTTGACCAGGGAAGCTGCCTGACCATGGACCAGAGGGGGGTGAGAGTACACTACACAGAGAAAAGAGAAAAAGGTCTCTCTCTCTCTCACACACACACACACACACACACACCCCTACCTTTGTACAGCACAAAATCTGTCAGGGTCACAGCTTAATATGAAGAAAGGAGAACAGGGTAAGCAAGCAAGTGGGTGGCAAGTGGACACAACCATAGCCAAAGAAGCTGGGTGGAAAAGAGTATGCCGCACTCAGAAAAAGGCTTCACCTCCAGATCAAGAGATTAGCATGGAGGAATTTTGACTCTAAGGCACAATTCTTTCCCCAAGGTCCTCCAGGGACAATTTGGGTACATGCCACCCCAAACTTAGATCTGAACCTATAGGCTCAATTTTAGCCCTAAATATCGCTAGAGGAAACAATGTAAAAACAGTTATATTTTTGAATTTATACATCATTCATCTAAAAAACCCTGGTTTATGTGTCTTATATGAATTAAAATTTGCTATATCTAATAATCAAACAAGTATCTTTCTGCATAAAGTACTATACAGTATAAACCATGGATTAAATTACAGATGCACGTGCACTAATTTAGGTTAGGCACCAAAACAATAAGTATATGTTCAATTTTTATGGTCAATCAAACTGAATCACCAATCAATTAAATTTAAACTTCTAGCATGTAGTAAGCCTGTCATTAAACTAAAAACTAATTAACATTTTATCCTCATGTTAAGGATGCATCTAATCTGTATATATGGGATTATGTACATCAGATCTTCTGCAGAACATCTGCAGGGATGTCTTTAAAATTTAATCTTTCTTTAAGCATACTTTTAGTAAGAATTTTCAAACTGTTGTATAAGGCTTATTCATCACTTTTTAAAAAGCATTCTTCTACTGAGGAACAAAAAGGGGACACTGTATTGTCAACTACTTTGTCCCTCCCTAGTCAAAGATTGATTTTTGTTTGCAAACCATATATTTGATATCTAAATCATGTTCAGTGGCTTTCATTCATGATTGGTAGATTGATACAGCATGAAAAATGGATTTATTCTTTTGCAACACTCATCAAACACTAAATATCTAACTAGGCTGCAAGAAGAATCTTTAATTCCATCATTTTACTCTGGTAATTGCTTTTGCTTACTTATGTTTAACCAGAGTAAATGAACTATAATTTTAAATTTCTCTTGACACTTGCTATCAGACATTGCATAAAACACAAACAAGGTGGCGAATGCTGAAAAAGGCAACTGAATCAATCAAGAGTATATTAAACTATAGAAATATATTTTTAAAGGATGAACCAGGAAAATTCAGAATCAAGGCTGATATTTCATCCTTAACTCACCCCCATTGTGCTGAGGTTTTACAGCACACATTTTATTCAAGGCAACCCTTTGTTTGGAGATCCTTGTAGTGTGTATCAACAACAAACAATTAGCTTTCAGCTGGAGTTGAAGCCTGAACTCTATAGTTCCTTGTTTTTATAGATTTAAATCAGAACTAAGAATTATTAGGCTTGGGAATGATGAGATGTTGTGAGCCTCAAATTATTATTTTTCCTTAAAATTTTAGGTTTTGCAAAACCAGTTTCCATTTTATGAAACCAGAACCTTTAGAAAAATAGTTGGAAAGGCTCTGGCAAAATCCCACAACACTCCTCCTCCCTGTCACTTCACTGTCTCTCTCAGCATTATAGGGAACAAATGGGTTTGTAATGCACTGGGTCCAGAGAAAAGCACACTCAGGTACAGTCCTCAGTTAGGGAATCTGTGTAGGTCCATGATATACTTTGCCTTTGATGGAGGGACTTCCTTGAGCCTGGCTAAGGGCTGAGCAGGTTTGTTTTATGGTTTCTCAGTGTACCAAGGAACATATCTGTACCAGAGCAGTATTAGAAAAATTCAGCAGGACTAGGAAGAGTGTTTCCCACAACCCCTTTTGTCAAATGGAGAGTGGACAGTGAACCAAACCTCAGAAAAGATTCTTCCTTAAGCAGTTATTCTTCTCATTGAAGAAGGCTGGCAATGGTAAATCGCCAATTATTGACTGAACATAAAATTCAAAAAAAAGTTATTCTGTTCCTGACTTTGATGTCTGAGAGAGTTTGAAAGAGGGAGAATTCTTTAACCTATCCACATTTTGACACCAATATATGTCACCTTTTTGCCTTAAATTTCTTAAGACTTTTACATCAGCCAATGTGAAGGTACAAAACATCACCTACCTGATTTTCAGGTGACCTCCTTTTGTACACTTTCCCCCCACCCCTCACCCCACCTATGCTCAAGTATTATGTCAGGGAATCTTGGATGATTACCCCATAGCATCTTTTTGCAGCTTGATTATAAACTACAGTGCAGAGGAACTATATTTTCCTCTAAAGGTATATCTATACTGCAGCAAATAGTGTGTTCTTAACTTGGGTTAACTAACCCATGTTAGATAACTCATATTAAAATAGTGAAAATATAGCAACTTAGTTTTTAACTCTGGTTAGCCGCTCAAGTTAAAGCCTATAGGAGAGTGTGAAGTTGAACTCCAGTTACTAATGCAAGTTAAAAGCTGAGTTGCCTTGTCTTCACTGCTATTTTAACCCAAGTTAGCTAATGTAGGTTAGCTGGCTTGAGTTAAGAACTCAACTTTTATTTGCAAGCTAGACATACCCTACAATACTCATTGGCAACTCCCAATCTCAGGGGCATAGGTAAAAAGGATTAACATCTAGATATTTACAAAGCCTCAAAGGAAGTGACCTAGTTTGAACAAGGTTATTGGAATTAGTATTCTCCATAAATACGTAAAAGAAGATAGTTTCTGCAAATACATGCTAACATATGGACTATTATTACTAATTAATATTATCCTCCAAGCAGTACACGCCTTAGACTGTAATTTTTTCTCAGTAAATATCCATTATTAATGTTTGAAACTATTTAGTCTATGGTGAAAAGACATTTAAAAATAAATAACTAATATATGCATTATATTTTTACAGAGACCTTCAAAGTCAATAGCACTTTCTATGTTGCAGGCACAGAACAACTGTGGGGCATGATTTTTGTTGTAAATAATGTATGTTATTCAGAAACTGGATTATTCATATGATAATAAGAGTCCCATGCCCTAGTCACAACAGGAAAAGTTGGGGGTGGGGGGAATGGTTGAGGGGAAAAAGGGGAGAAAATTGTAAGAAAGCTTGACCTTCCTGACATCTATGCCAAACCTAATCATTTTTCTACAACTGTAGTTAATTCCCCTAACCGTCTCTTCAGATTTAAAAAAATGTAGACCTGTGAACTGTTGCATCCTCACCAATAATGACAAATTTAGGGGAAACTACATTCATTTCTTCCAAAATCTATCCATACTTGTTCTATCCAGTTTTATGAATATATCAGCTTCCTGAAGCTGAATGAAACCACAAGAATTGCAATAACCACCCTATGAAGTATCAATCTCTTGGATTTATTTCTTCCATTTTTTAGCAGTGGAATGATGCATCTACCTTAGCATTCTTGCATTTGGTTTGTTTACTTAGTAGGTGGCCGCTAGTGAGTGTGTGAGTGAGTGTGTATATAAAACCCTCAGAATTTATTTGAGATCATTGCCTAGACAATAGTTTGTCAAATACCTAAAACAGCCTAAGTTACATAACCTCACTGGCTAAAAGATCACACATGCATAATCATAGAATATCAGGGTTGGAAGGGACCCCAGAAGGTCATCTAGTCCAACCCCCATACATTATGGATTAGGAGTTGTATGTTTAATCCTGAGAAATCATGTTATCATCACCTAAAGTCTTGTACTTTAATGTGGCAAGCCAAATAGTCTTGAATTATATTGGACTTTTGACTACCTATAATTTGGGGGAGAGAAATATATTGTCTAAATGATGGGTGATTAGGTGATAGCCAGTCTGCTTTAACTGGTATCAGAGATGTAGTCTCAACATTGCCTTCAACCTGGGAGTGATTTGACCTTCCCTGTGTTCAGCCATCCAGCTGGAATATGAATTTATCAGTTGGTACTGAGACTGACAATTACCTCACCCACCTTGTCTCTCTAATATCATCAGACAGACATGGCTACAACTACACTACTTTACTTCTATGGCTGGTAGCTAAACAAAACTGCTGCCTTCCCAAATAATTAAGTAAATTTTATAAAGTATTGGCAGTTTATTTGAAAATGATTATCAACCCGATAATTAGATTAATTGGATGATTTGATATTAGCCCATTTTATTTTAATTTGATGTGCTTATGTGAATTTTAGTTTTTTTTTTTTGCTTAGTTATTTAGTTTAATTATCAAATATATACAATTGGAAACCTCTGAGATTTGGCTGTTTCTTTCCCAGACATCAGGGTTCAGAACTGGAGGAGTCCTGGAGTAAATAACAGTCAGCCAATGCTGGGCCCCACCAAATGGTTGTCCACAGAACTGCCCCCATAGTCCTCACATAATTGGAGCCCAGACAGGACCACTATTAGAGGGACTAAGAGGATGAGTAATACATTTTATTGGACCAACTTTTATCAGCTTTTGAAGAAAAGATGACTTGTGCATTGGTCATTTCTAAGGACCTAAAGGCTGACTAATTCCCCATGAGTCCATACATCTCACATAGTATATCATACTTACAGGGGTACAGAGATTATAAGAAGGAAACATTAATATGAAAACAATACTTACACCTAATTCAAAGGTAGTGATGAAGAAATGTCAGTAACACAGGTAGCTGTTTATGAAATGAGTCGTAGTCATAGCTATGACAGCTAGAGAAGACCCGCATGGCAAGCCAACTCACTAGCCTAGGGAAAGCTTAATCCAAATAGAGAAGTTAGAGGAATACTCATTTCCTCAGAAAAGAAAGAAAGAGAGGAACTGAAAAGAGCAATAAAAAATAAACATGTTGCTTACATGTGATGTTGAACTTTATATTCTCTGGAATTTCTTTAGTATGGAATCTTATCCAGTTTCAATATTCCCAAACTATTGAGCTGCAGCTGTGATGGGAATCTCCTTTTTGCGCCCACCCCCCTCATATACCAAACAACAGGCAAGTCGTTCTTTTGATCCTATGAAGTATATAAGAGGTGCAAATAAGGGCTATAAAATAATATATTTGGTCATGTGGTGGTTAGTGGCGATAGATGAATTTTTGGCAGTTAACCCAATATTATCACAGTCTAGTTATGTCAAAGCCATAATTCAAAGCCTACTCCCAGAGCCACATAAGGTTTATCCTTTTCTCAACAGGCCTTACATCCAGTTCTTACTTTGTGAACAGCTCACTCAGAGAAGAAGGCCAAGGGAGGAGCCTTTTGTATTATTTATTTATCATTAGTCAATGGATAACAATGTTTTCAACTCTGTATGGGACAAGAGTGTGATACAGGCTCTATCCTCAAGGAATTGCACAAGACAAAACATACACATGGTGCACTGAGGGAGGAAATGGGAGACACAGGCTTTTCATTGTTTAAATTAAATAGGGTCAGAGCCTCAGCTGGTCCATTCAAGTCAATGGAGCTACTCTGAGTTACCCCAGCTAAGAATCTGGGTTTATACCTTTGTGGAATGTTTTCACAATCACAAAATGAAAATGTTCTATGGAGGTATTTGAAGTAGGCCCAGGAAGACTGCATCAGAGCAGAGGTTCCAGAAATAGAACAGAGGCACGAAAGATAGCGCAAAGACAAGAATGGAAGAATGGCACAAACAAACTTGTGGTCTCAGTGGAGCAAACTAGGCAGATAGTAGAAGAAGAAAGCAAATATGTTGGCTGGAGCTGAGGAAAACCTTGAAGGTAAGCACAAGTGGTTTAGCTGTGGTGCAGAATGTGAGCAGAAGGATTTCTAAAGGAAATGGTTGTGGTCAGAGTAGAGGTGGATCAGTAATATCATTGTTTCTGATTTCAGAGGGATTCAGCAGTGATGTCATTTTGTTCCTAAGAAAGCATCCTGTTGGGGGACATTTTCCCATTGACCCTTATGGTCTTCAGTTTTCATTTCTTCCTCCTAAAATGTGTCCCTCTGTCCATCACTGAAGCAGTAGCAGTTGTAAGAAAGAATGTGGAAAAGAACAGTTTCCCTTTAGACAGCAGAAGGGGCAGCAAGAGGGACAAAGAAAACAGATGAGACAACAGCAAACTGATTTACAGATTTTCTCATTTGAGGTGCACAATACAAAAACATTGCTAGTTATGATGTGCAGACTGAGGCTTGTCTATATATTTATAAATTAAGTGAAGTGCAAATCACACTAGAGGATTTATGCTAAGAGTGTTTCTAAAACACACCAGAATGAGTATAATGTATCACCAACTACCTCCTACAATGACTACACATGTTCCACGGAAACATTTTTAACGGTGATACCATGCAGACATTCACTTGAGTCGGAGTGTAGAAAGTCTGTGATTAGGGGATCCAGTTCCAGTTTTCATTTAAAGTAACCCAGATCCAAACAGGCCTGGAATTTGAAGACATTTAGATTCAGATTAAGATCTTGATTTTGTGCCTCAGGACATTTCTACTAAAAATATGCATGGAAAAATAAATTATTACTATACAGCAATGACAATACTTAGAAAAGTAGAGATTCATTAGTAAAACATGGATAAGTTAATTAACAAGATTTGATCGTTTTTGATAGATAATGCAGAGTATAAATGTACTTTCACTTGGCCAGAAAATTTTACACGGGAAGAAATTTGGATTAGGTATGGACTGACTGTCACCTGATACAATGTGTTGTGAAGTTTGAACAGCAGATGTCTCACCCAGGGATGCTTCCCTGCAGAAACAGCAGGAATCTCCTGTACACTCACTTTGCTTGGCATTCATCTCCCGACCAGCTGCCAATTTTAAACTATAGCAAATCTCTCAGTTTATAGTCCTTTCAAGCTAAAACCTGTTACATTTGGGAAAAAATAGCAATACTTATGTAAATCAATAATTGCATTGTATGTAATACAGTAAATCCATAATATGCCTAGAGTGATGCTAACAACTTTGCGCACTGGTATGCTATCAAGCAATACGTACAAAGTAATTCATATGCGTCAACATCTGAATGTATCTTGTTAAAATACTCATTTTGTTTGGCACAAACAGCTCTCTTTGCATATTAGGGATACATATAATTCTACATTCTTCTTCAACCGATCTACATATTGTGGCTAAATCCCATTCATGTCAGAAGAAAAAGAGTACTTGTGGCACCTTAGAGACTAACAAATTTATTTGAGCATAAGCTTTCGTGAGCTACAGCTCACTTCATCGGATGCATTCAGAATGCATCCGATGAAGTGAGCTGTAGCTCACGAAAGCTTATGCTCAAATAAATTTGTTAGTCTCTAAGGTGCCACAAGTACTCCTTTTCTTTTTGCAAATACAGACTAACACAGCTGCTACTCTGAAACCTGATTCATGTCAGAGTTCTTCTACGTTTTAATTTTACTAGACAATGGGTCACAGATACCACTCACCCAAGCTTTCAGCCACATGCCTGAGTTGCTGGGCAGTGGCCAAGACCCATTAAAATATTTGTGGACATCATCAAACTTTTTTTTTCCCTCTTGTTAGCCAAAATCACTAGCTACTTTTGAAAATCTTGGATATACCTATCTATCTATATCTATTCAAAATTAGTGGTTATTTATACATAATAAAATATTGGATGTTTGTGGGAAATTTCTAGGTGACATAAAAATTGTAGAATTCTTTAATCAACCTTTCCATCTATATGCTATTCTTCTAGATATATGCAGGCATTCAGTCCTTTTTTTACTCATTCCATCATTTTTGAATGTTGTCTTTTGATCCAGTGTATTGCTGTATTTCTTAGTGCCAACAAAAGACCCAATTCTGAAAAATTGCTTTGTTGCCTATTGATTTCCACTTGTGCATGAATCAAAAATCAGCAGTACTACTGAATTATTTTAAATACCACCTCATGAAAGATGCCAGATTGATAGCCCTGGAGATTTAATGGCCATTGAGTGAGTGAGTGAATTAGAGTCAATTGTGTTGCTACTTTGTTCTGTGGACTCCAGCACTACATACTAGGAACTGGAATAAGACACCAAAATATTTTGCATAGGCCTCTAAACAGCCCATACATTATAAATTTCAGTAACGGGAGGACAGACGTATATTAGATTGAAACTGGTAGTTGCAATATAGAGGCTCTGTCTCTACAGGTTTTGTGCCATATTAACATTCCTATGAGCCATCCCATCCTTCAAAACATGAGTAATTTTTTTAATAATTAAAACTAATAATTAATGCATTTGGGTACAATCTTAGAATGTTTATGATGAAAATCAATGTAATAAGCAAAACTAGAGAGGTATGTTGTTGGCAGTTTAGTTTCCCAGGAAAGCACAGCTCAAATGCAGTTTTTATATCTGAGGTTGACTGAGGTATCAGGGCATGTCTACACTTACCGTGGATCGACTGCCACAGAGGTTGATCCACCAGGGGTCCAGTGAAGACTTGCTAAATCGACAGCAGATCACTCTCCCATCAACTGGGTTGGGTAGACACCGCAATAAGTCGACCTAAGCTACGTCGACTCCAGACACATTATTCACGTAGCTGGATATGTATAACTTAGGTCGAATTAACCCCATAGTGTAGACCTGCCCTAAGTTCAAATAGTGAGTTTCTGGCTCAGTCATGATTTAAGCCAGTAATCATTCTGATTTCTAGTTCTTTGTTCAATATAATAGACTACATGTCCTCCCCATTTTTTTAATAGAAAGTTCTCTATCATTCCTGAGGAAACTCTGAGGATCTTCCCTTATCTTTTCTTTTAAAGGTGAAGAGGTAAAGCCTAGGCCAAGCATTGGATGGGCTCTCTTTCACACGTATGAGTGTCATTATTTATTTGACAACAGAGGTTACTACTGAATATCAGGAATCATTTTTGTCTCTTTACCACACACATTAGTACTGTGTTATTATTGGAACATCCTCATAATTTAAAACCATTTGCCCTGTTTTTAATGCTACTTCTCACCATTAAACTGATACTGTTGGACTTTTTCATTATTATTTTAATTAAAGGAACCCATTGCGTCAGGCAGGTGGCAAGTAGCAGGTTCATGGGGCAACGTACATGTGGCAATTATGCTAACTTTTTCCCCATTGAGAGAATGCAATAAAAGGGCCACTGGACATTTCAAATATTGATTATGGGTAACATTTCAAAAATGCCTAAGTCACCAAGAGCCTAAATCCCATTTTCAAAAGTAATTTAGGCACTCAGAGCCAGATTTTTAATGGTATGTAGGAGACTAAAGATGTTGATAGGCCCCTGGTGTCTAAGCAGGTTAGTCCCCTAACTCACATTAAAATCAACAGGACTTCAGGTGCTTTTGAGAACCCCACTACACACCTGCATCTTGAGAAGTTGAAAAAATTACTTTATGTGACTAGTTAACACCTGGTGAAACAGGATTTTTTTTTCAAATGCTTTGATTTCTGAGTCCAAATCTAGTTGAGATGCTAGTAAGAGATTTTTCCTTATATGATACAAAAGCAAAATCATTCACCTCTTTGATTCTGCAGATGAATAGCCTTGAAGAGTTCTCTTTTGGTAACATCTCCTCCCTTCACATCATTCTCACAGGTTATATATGTAGTTTACAGATGCCCTGTGACTTAAGAAGTGGCAGGAGAGAAAGCTGGAGTTCCAACAACACAAACCTCAAAAACTCAGATTACGGCATTGAGAATTTTTAACCTTTCCCCCAATAAGAGAGAGAGAGGTGAATAAACCATTATTTGCCAAGACATCAGCAAAATCTTGTCCAGCAGAATTGTTTAGATAGCGGACAGTCTAGTGAATTGACTTGTCTTAACTTGGTTTTCGTGTTTTAGTTTCTTCTTCTCCAAAAAGTACAAAATGAGTATTTGCTCTTCCTCAACAAGAAATCACTATGTTCCATCTTTGTTCTGCTCATGCTTAGTGTGTACATACCACCACTACCAGAGACAGTGAGATGCTTCTATCTGCCGTGTCACCAATATGCAGATGAAACTCAGAACTATATGTCCTTTTCGTTGGATTTATATAGTGTGGGCTTGCTGCTCTCCCGTTGTCTGACTGAGGTAGCAAAACAGGTATTAGCAAACTATGCTCTAGCCAGATAACACACAAGTGAGGCTAGCAGGTAAGAGAATGCATTGAGAGGAATGGTCGGGGCTATGAATGTGCCCTGCTGCAGGGGCATGTCAGTAAGATATTTGGCCTGGCCTGTGCTCTTCTTCCCACCATATGCATGCCTTTTCATTGCTCTTCAGACTCTTAGCTTAAATATTAGTTGACTACATTATTTTTGACAGTATAATGTGTATATCAGTGGGGAGTTTATGATGAAATAGGAATCTGATAGACCAGTGTTATTGTTGAGACTTGGATTATAAATGTACTAACCGGTATCTTCTTATCCAAATCTCTGTAAAGAGACTAACTTTAAGAGACTTTAATATCTTCTGCTTTGCATTTTTCATCTCTGTCTTTAATTACTGGTTGCACAAATGAAATTATGTTTACTGCTTTTATTTGCCTTGGGAGCTTCCTTTTTATCTATTTGTCTATATTGGTTTTTATATTGCACACATCACCATGATATCAGAGTGCCTTTGAGTTCCATGTTTTCTAATAGGTTTCAGAGTAGCAGCCGTATTAGTCTGTATTCGCAAAAAGAAAAGGAGTACTTGTGGCACCTTAGAGACTAACAAATTTATTAGAGCATAAGCTTTCGTGAGCTACAGCTCACTTCATCAGATGCATTTGGTGGAAAAAACAGAGGGGAGATTTATATACACACACAGAGAACATGAAACAATGGGTTTATCACACACACTGTAAGGAGAGTGATCACTTAAGATAAGCCATCACCAGCAGCGGGGGGGGGGGGGGGGAAGGAGGAAAACCTTTCATGGTGACAAGCAAGGTAGGCTATTTCCAGCAGTTAACAAGAATATCTGAGGAACAGTGGGGGTGGGGTGGGGTGGGGTGGGGGGGAGAAATAACATGGGGAAATAGTTTTACTTTGTGTAATGACTCATCCATTCCCAGTCTCTATTCAAGCCTAAGTTAATTGTATCCAGTTTGCAAATTAATTCCAATTCAGCAGTCTCTCGTTGGAGTCTGTTTTTGAAGCTTTTTTGTTGAAGGATAGCCACTCTTAGGTCAGTAATCGAGTGACCAGAGAGATTGAAGTGTTCTCCAACTGGTTTTTGAATGTTACAATTCTTGACGTCTGATTTGTGTCCATTCATTCTTTTACGTAGAGACTGTCCAGTTTGGCCAATGTACATGGCAAAGGGGCATTGCTGGCACATGATGGCATATATCACATTGGTAGATGCGCAGGTGAACGAGCCTCTGATAGTGTGGCTGATGTGATTAGGCCCTATGATGGTATCCCCTGAATAGATATGTGGTCAGAGTTGGCAACGGGCTTTGTTGCAAGGATAGGTTTCTGGGTTAGTGGTTCTGTTGTGTGGTGTGTGGTTGCTGGTGAGTATTTGCTTCAGATTGGGGGGCTGTCTGTAAGCAAGGACTGGCCTGTCTCCCAAGATCTGTGAGAGTGATGGGTCATCCTTCAGGATAGGTTGTAGATCCTTGAGGATTCGTTGGAGAGGTTTTAGTTGGGGGCTGAAGGTGATGGCTAGTGGCATTCTGTTATTTTCTTTGTTGGGCCTGTCCTGTAGTAGGTGACTTCTGTGTACTCTTCTGGCTCTGTCAATCTGTTTCTTCACTTCAGCAGGTGGGTATTGTAGTTGTAGGAATCCATGATAGAGATCTGGTAGGTGTTTGTCTCTGTCTGAGGGGTTGGAGCAAATGCGGTTATATTGTAGAGCTTGGCTGTAGACAATGGATTGTGTGGTATGATCTGGATGAAAGCTAGAGGCATGTAGGTAGGAATAACGGTCAGTAGGTTTCCGATATAGGGTGGTGTTTATGTGACCATCGCTTATTAGCACCGTAGTGTCCAGGAATTGGATCTCTTGTGTGGACTGGTCCAGGCTGAGGTTGATGGTGGGATGGAAATTGTTGAAATCATGGTGGAATTCCTCAAGGGCTTCTTTTCCATGGGTCCAGATGATAAAGATGTCATCAATGTAGCGCAAGTAGAGTAGGGGCATTAGGGGATGAGAGCTGAGGAAGCGTTGTTCTAAGTCAGCCATAAAAATGTTGGCATAGTGTGGGGCCATGCGGGTACCCATCGCAGTGCCGCTGATTTGAAGGTATACATTGTCCCCAAATGTGAAATAGTTATGGGTGAGGACAAAGTCACAAAGTTCAGCCACCAGGTTAGCCGTGACATTATCGGGGATACTGTTCCTGACAGCTTGTAGTCCATCTTTGTGTGGAATGTTGGTGTAGAGGGCTTCTACATCCATAATGGCTAGGATGGTGTTTTTAGGAAGATCACCAATGGACTGTAGTTTCCTCAGGAAGTCAGTGGTGCCTCGAAGATAGCTGGGAGTGCTGGTAACGTAGGGCCTGAGGAGGGAGTCTACATAGCCAGACAATCCTGCTGTCAGGGTGCCAATGCCTGAGATGATGGGGCGTCCAGGATTTCCAGGTTTATGGATCTTGGGTAGCAGAAAGAATACCCCAGGTCGGGGTTCTAGGGGTGTGTCTGTGCGGATTTGTTCTTGTGCTTTTTCAGGGAGTTTCTTGAGCAAATGCTGTAGTTTCTTCTGGTAACTCTCAGTGGGATCAGAGGGTAATGGCTTGTAGAAAGTGGTGTTGGAGAGCTGCCTAGTAGCCTCTTGTTCATACTCCGACCTATTCATGATGACAACAGCACCTCCTTTGTCAGCCTTTTTGATTATGATGTCAGAGTTGTTTCTGAGGCTGTGGATGGCATTGTGTTCTGCATGGCTGAGGTTATGGGGCAAGCGATGCTGCTTTTCCACAATTTCAGCTCGTGCACGTCGGCGGAAGCACTCTATGTAGAAGTCCAGGCTGCTGTTTCGACCTTCAGGAGGAGTCCACCCAGAACCCGTAACCCACCCAGCAATACTGTTAATCTATCCAACTATACTCTTAGCCCAGCAGAAGAATCTGTCCTATTTCGGGGCCTCTCCTTTTGCCCCTCCACCCCCACGAACATGATACAGTTCTGTGGTGACCTAGAATCCTATTTTCGACGTCTCCGACTCAAGGAATATTTCCAACACACCTCTGACCAACATATTAACCCACAGAGACCTTCCTACCAACACTACAAAAAGAAGGATTCTGGGTGGACTCCTCCTGAAGGTCGAAACAGCACTGCGATGGGTACCCGCATGGCCCCACACTATGCCAACATTTTTATGGCTGACTTAGAACAACGCTTCCTCAGCTCTCGTCCCCCAATGCCCCTACTCTACTTGCGCTACATTGATGACATCTTTATCATCTGGACCCATGGAAAAGAAGCCCTTGAGGAATTCCACCATGATTTCAACAATTTCCATCCCACCATCAACCTCAGCCTGGACCAGTTCACACAAGAGATCCACTTCCTGGACACTACGGTGCTAATAAGCGATGGTCACATAAACACCAACCAATACCAGAAACCTACTGACCGCTATGCCTACCTACATGCCTCCAGCTTTCATTCAGACCACACCACACAATCCATTGTCTACAGCCAAGATCTACGATATAACCGCATTTGCTCCAACCCCTCAGACAGAGACAAACACCTACCAGATCTCTATCATTCATTCCTACAACTACAATACCCACCTGCTGAAGTGAAGAAACAGATTGACAGAGCCAGAAGAGTACCCAGAAGTCACCTACTACAGGACAGGCCCAACAGAGAAAATAACAGAACGCCACTAGCCATCACCTTCAGCCCCCAACTAAAACCTCTCCAACGTATCATCAAGGATCTACAACCTATCCTGAAGGACGACCCATCACTCTCACAGATCTTGGGAGACAGACCAGTCCTTGCTTACAGACAGCCCCCCAATCTGAAGCAAATACTCACCAGCAACCACACACCACACAACAGAACCACTAACCCAGAAACCTATCCTTGCAACAAAGCCCGTTGCCAACTCTGACCACATATCTATTCAGGGGATACCATCATAGGGCCTAATCACATCAGCCACACTATCAGAGGCTCCTTCACCTGCGCTTCTACCAATGTGATATATGCCATCATGTGCCAGCAATGCCCCTCTGCCATGTACATTGGCCAAACTGGACAGTCTCTACGTAAAAGAATGAATGGACACAAATCAGACGTCAAGAATTGTAACATTCAAAAACCAGTTGGAGAACACTTCAATCTCTCTGGTCACTCGATTACAGACCTGAGAGTGGCTATCCTTCAACAAAAAAGCTTCAAAAACAGACTCCAACAAGAGACTGCTGAATTGGAATTAATTTGCAAACTGGATACAATTAACTTAGGCTTGAATAGAGACTGGGAATGGATGAGTCATTACACAAAGTAAAACTATTTCCCCATGTTATTTCTCCCGCCCCACCCCACCCCACCCCCACTGTTCCTCAGATATTCTTGTTAACTGCTGGAAATAGCCTACCTTGCTTGTCACCATGAAAGGTTTTCCTCCTTTCCCCCCCCTGCTGCTGGTGATGGCTTATCTTAAGTGATCACTCTCCTTACAGTGTGTGTGATAAACCCATTGTTTATGTTCTCTGTGTGTGTATATAAATCTCCCCTCTGTTTTTTCCACCAAATGCATCCGATGAAGTGAGCTGTAGCTCATGAAAGCTTATGCTCTAATAAATATGTTTTCTAATAGAATTTAAACACCCAATATCTTCACATCAATCATTAATTTATAGCAATAGTAATATAACCATAAAAATAGCACCCCCAGTCTGTGTGTGTTTAGATATACTGAAATGTATTAGAAGTATAGTATAGTTCTGTATATGTATGAATGACACACATATGTTTATATATAATTAGTAATCAAAGAATAAAAGGCAAACTTCAGAAAATTAGCTGCTAAATATGATTTTCATGAGAATTTTTTTGTTGAGGGTTAAAAATCATTTAACTTCAAGCTCTTTCCCATTGTCTGTACTTTATTCTCAAGATATAAATCTATTTTGTAATTATTCCACTCTTCTTATCTCAGAAACTTTGCCTGACACACCATTCCATATGTTTATGATTCTCTGAATGAAAAAGTGTTCTCTGACAACCATTCAGATTTTTCCTTTAATTTCCATTTATACCTTATTGTTTTATAATGTTCAACTGAAAATATATGTTACAATATTGTGTGACATTATCTGTATTACTTAAGATTTTATATACCCATACATCAACCAAACATCAGATAAATCTCATCCTTCTCCATTTTTTCTCTACATCTTCTTTTCCAGAGCTGTATAGGTAATAGATTTAATTTAGTCCATATGACAAGTTGACTTTAAGCATTTTTTACCAACCTAGGACAGAATATTTCTACATTTTGGATTGAATCCATTTGAAAAAGTGAGCTGAAAATATACTTTGTTAGGACTTCTCAACAATAAAAGGATATTTAACACTACACAGATTTGTTTATAGAATGAAACAGGTCTAGTAAACTTTGCAAATATGGGGATTGATCTAGCAGCCATTACTCAGATAAAACTCCCACTGAGCAAGGGCTGAAGGATTGGACCTACAGTATATAATGGTACCTGACTAACTTGCTTGGCTTGCTAATAAATAACTAAGTTACACAGGAAAGGTATTCAGATGATTTGTAATCCTGAAATAATGGCTTCTAAATAGTTAAGATTACTTTGAGAGATGAGAGCCTTCTTCTCCTATATGCCATATGCCAGCAGGGGACAAAAATCAATCTTGTAAATGCTCTGATTACTTGTGCTGCAAGTTTCTTGTCAGCAGATTCAAAATGTGCAGTGGAATGAATCTTCTGCAAGGTAGAGGTGCTATCTACCAGCTGAACATCTTTCCCCCTTCCCCCACCTTAACTTCCTCTGGAATATGTGGTTGTGATAAATTAGAAGAGGGGAAAATACAAGACTCTTTGGTACAACAATTTTAATCCTGTACTATAAGTGCAGAGGGAAGGTGACTCCAATTCTGATACTTTCCTGTTGAAAAAATGCACACTTGGATACGAGATGCAAGCAAGTTAAAGAACTAATTAAACATTGTCTTTTGTCAACCTAAAATACAATGCTACTTATTTGAATGTAAACAAAAACAATGTCTTCAGAGGACAAGGTTTAAATACATTACAATTTCTGATTCAAGATGATGAAAGGCTAGAAATAAGCTCAGGCTGAAACAATGTCCTTATTAGAGATAAGCCTGAAACAAAACCCTATCTCTAAACCACACACACCTCTCAAATTTGGGAAATGTTTGAAATCTAAATCCTTAACTGAATCAAAATTTGGGAAACAGCCCTTATCTTTAAAAGTCCAAACCAAACCCCAGATCAAAGAATTGCTGAACTCTTGGAAGTCTGAAATCCAGATTTTGATTTTGATTTTGCAGCTTGACTGTCTCTCTAAATCCTTAAGAAAGAAAAAAAAGGGTAATTCTCTCAAATATGGGCATGAGCTTAAGAAAAATATCATAGGGAACTGATTTATAAGAATATAAAAATGGCTATACTGGGTCAGACCAACGGTTCATCTAGCCCAGTATCCTGTCTTCTGACAGCGGCCAGTGTCAGACGATTTAGAGGAAATGATCAGAAAAGGACAATCATTGATTGCTCCATCCCCTGTCAACCAGTCCCAGCTTTTGGTAGTTAGAAGTTTAGGATATCCAGAGCATGGGGCTGTGTCGCTGATAATCATGGCTAATAGCCAATGGTGGACCAATCCTCCAGGAACTTATCTAATTCTCTTTTGAACCTAATTATACATTTGGCCTTCACAATATTGGCTGGCCATGAGTTCCATAGGTTAACCGTGCATTCTGTGAAGAAGTACTTACTTATATTTGTTTTAAACCTCATGCCTATTAATTTAATTGTGTGAAGACTGGTTCTTATGTTATGTGAAGGGGTAAATAACACTTCCCTTTTTACTTTCTCCACACCAGTCATGATTTTAGAGACCTCGATCATATTCCCCCCTTAGTTATCTTCTTTTTTTAAATGACCAGTCCAAGTCTTTTTAATCTCTCCTCACATGGAAGCTGTTCCAGACCCTAAATCATTTTTGTTGCCTTCTCTGTATCTTTACCAATTACAATGTATTTTTTTGAGATGGGGTGACCAGAAATGCATGCAGTATTCAAGATTTGGGCATACGACAGATTTATATGATGGCATTATGATATTTTCTGTCTTATTATCTATCACTAACATTGGTTCCTAACATTCTGCTAGCTATTTTGACTGCCACTGTACATTAAGTGGATGTTTTCAGAGAACTATCCATGATGACTCCAAGATCTCTTTTTTGAATGGTAACAACTAATTTAGAACCCATCATTTCATATGAATAGTTGGGATTATGTTTTCCAGTGTGCATTACTTTGCACTTATCAACACTACATTTCATCTGCCATTTTGTTGCGCAGTTACCCAGTTACAGCTTCACTGTAAGCTTTGAACTTAACTATATTGAGTAATTTTCTTTTGCCTGGTACTGAAGTCAGGCGTACCAGCCCGTACTTGCCAATGTCACCTCTCAAACCTTTTTTTAAGAACCAGATTACATTAGCTATCCTCCAGTCATCTGGTACAGAGGCTGATTTAAGCAATAGGTTACACACTAGAGCTGGTAGCTCCGCAATTTCATATTTGAGTTTCTTCAGAACTCTTAGGTGAATATCATCTGCTCCTGATTTATTACTGTTAAATTAATCAGTTTGTTACACAACCTGTTTTATTGACACCTCAATCTGGGACAGTTCCTCAGATTTGTCACCTAAAAAGAATGGCTCAGGTGTGGGAATCTCTCTCGCATCCTCTGCAGTGAAGACCAATGCAAACAATTTATTTAGCTTCTCTGCAATGGCCTTATCTTCCTTGGCTGTTCCTTTAGCATCTTGATTGTCCAGTAGCCCCACTAACTGTTTGGCAGGCTTCCTGCATCTGGTATACTTTTAAAAAATTGCTTGTGTGTCTCACATGGGCAGCAGATGACCCGGCCATTGGGGTAGGCTAGCCCCCAGCCCCTCTCCTTGTGCCCAAGGCCCCACCCCTCCCCTTCTCCTTTTGCCTCCCTCCCCCACAGGATCCCAGAGCACCCCATACTGTAGTGCCAAGCGGCCAGCGCAAGAGCACTTGGTGGCATGGCTGCAGCACCCCCAGCCCTCATGCACAGGGCAGCCAGCCCCAGAGCACTGGCAGTGCAGCCACAGCACCTCCAGCCCCGGTGCTCCAGGTGGCCGGGCAGAGCGGTCTGAGCACCAAGCCGGCAGCACAGCCCAGCCACCCCAAGTCCCTGTGGGAGCCAGGCCGTCCAGCCCCAGCCAGCCTGGGCAGAGTGTTGGGAACTGCAGGAAGGGGCGTGGCCTGGAGGAGGAGTATGGGCAGGGCCATGTTAGGCTGTTTGGGAAGGCACAGTCTCCCCCAGCCTACAATACCTGCCACCCATGGTGACTTAGTTTTTGTCTTTTGCTAGTTGCTCTTCAAATTCTTTTTTGACCTCCCTAATTATATATTTACATTTGGCTTGCCAGAGTTAATACTCCTTTCGATTTTCCTCACTAGGATTTGACTTCCAATTTTTAAAGGATACCTTTTTGCCATTATCTGCCTCTTCTACTCTACTGTTTAACCATGGAGGCTTTTTTTTCTTTTGGTTTTCATACTGTTTGTCTTTTTATTTGGGGTATACCTTTATTTTGAGCCTCTATGATGGTGTTTTTAAATAGTTTCCATGCAGATTTCAGGCATTTCACTCTTGTGGCTGTTCCTTTTAATTTCTGTTTTATTAGCTTCTTCATTTTTGTATAGTTCTCTTTCTTGAAGTTAAATGGTCTGTGGTGGGTTTGTGCATCCCTACAAGGATGTTAAATTTAATTACATTATGGCAGTGGTAGGCAACCTGCAGCCTGCGGGCCGCACACTGCCCGTCAGGGTAATCCACTGACAGTCCACGAAACGGTATTTACATTGACCACCCACAGGCACAGCCTCTCGCAGCTCCCAGTGGCTGCAGTTTGCCATTCCCAGACAATGGGAGCTGCAGGAAATGGCGCAGACCTCAGGGACGTGCTTACCACCGTTTCCCACTGCTCCCATTGGCCAGGAATGGCGAACCGTGGTCACTTGGAGCTGCAGGCAGCCATGCCTGTGGACGGTCAAGGTAAACACTGTCTCACGGCCTGCCAGTGGATTATTCTGCCGGACCGCAGGTTGCCCACTGCTGCATTATAGTCATTAGTACCAAGCAGTTCAGCTATATTGACCTCTTGGACCAGATCCTGTTGGTCACTTAATACTAAATCTGTTCCTTTATGGGTTCAAAGATTAGCTGCTCCAAGAGGCAGTCATTAAGGATGTCTAGAAATTTTATCTTCGTAGCCCATCCTGTGGTGCCATCTACCTAGTCAAATATGGGTATTGAAGTCCCCCATTATTATTAGGTTCTCTCTTTTTGTAGCATCTCTAATATCCCTGAGCATTTCACAGTCACCATCACCCTCTGCTCAGGTGGTCAGGAGTATACTCCTACTGCTATACATAGAGAGTTTATGGTGCAGTTTGATTCATTTAAGGTTTTTTATTATATTCTTTCATGTATAGTGCCACTTACCCACCAACTCAACCTGCTCTGACATTCCTATATATTTTGTACCCTAGTATTACCATGTCCCACTGATGATCATCAGTCCACCAAGTTTCTGTGATGCCTATTATATCAATATCCTTATTTATAAGAGGCACTCAAGTTCACCATCTTAGTATTTACATTTCTAGCATTATATATACACAAGTGCATATAAAATTTGTCAATATTTAGTTGTCTGCCTTCATATGATGTAACTGTATGTGACTCTTTTTCATTTGACTGTTTCTCTTCAGTCCAGGCCCTGCATGTGGAACTGGAAGCATTTCAGAGAATGCTACGATGGAGGTCCTGGACTTTAATCTCAACCTAGCAGCCTACATTTGGCCTTCAGCACCTCTCTGGTACCTTTCACTATATCATTGTTACCTACATGTACCATGACCGCTGGCTCCTCCCCAGTCGTGCACATTAGTCTATCTAGACATCTTGAGAGTCTGCAACATTTACACCCAGCGGGCAATTCACCATGCGGTTCTCCTAGTCATCACAAACCCATCTATCTATATTTCCAATAATTGAATCCCCCATTACTATTACTTTTCTCTTCCTAGTAACTAGGTCCCTACCCCCAGAATGTATACTCAGTGCAAAAGCATACTATGACATCATCTGGACGGAGGATCCCAACCATGGGATCATTTCCCTCCACTCAATCTTGATGTTCTTATTCCCCAAGATGTTCATCCTTCTCAACAACACTGTCAGACTGGAGGCAGGATTGCACTACTGTCTCTGAAAAAAGAAAAGGAGTACTTGTGGCACCTTAGAGACTAACAAATTTATTAGAGCATAAGCTTTCGTGAGCTACAGCTCACTTCATCGGATGCATTTGGTGGAATTTGGTTCCACCAAATGCATCCGATAAAGTGAGCTGTAGCTCACGAAAGCTTATGCTCTAATAAATTTGTTAGTCTCTAAGGTGCCACAAGTACTCCTTTTCTTTTTGCGAATACAGACTAACACGGCTGCTACTCTGAAACCTGTCTCTCTGAAAGTCTCCTCTATGTACATCTCTGTCTCCTTTAGCTCTTCTAATTCAGCCACTCTAGTCTCAAGAGCCTATATTAGGTCTCTGAGGGCCATGAGTTGCTTGCACTGAATACACACATACATCACATGCCCCCAGGGCAGGTAAACATACATGCTGCATTCAGTGCAATAAACTGGATAGCCCCCACTCAGCTGCTGGACTTCTGCCTGCATTATTTTTACTTTTGCAGGTTTTTGTTTGTTTGTTCTTTGTTTTGGGGGGGGTGATTGACCTAAGTTTAGAGTATCTGTTTCACATGCTCACTCTCTAAACTCCCTCACCAAACTCCCCTTTGCTAGCTCCTCTGGTTGCTTAGGACCTGGCTTTTTAAAATCCTGTTCTCCTGGAGTTAGCTCTGCCCACTTGTCAAGGGATCTTAAAGGGGCAAAATACAACATGGTTTTACAAAAGGAAGATCGTGCCAAACCAACCTGATCTCCTTCTTTGACAAAGTAACAGATTTTTTAGACAAAGGAAACACAGTGGATCTAAAAAGAAAAGGAGTACTTGTGGCACCTTAGAGACTAAAATTTATTTGAGCATAAGCTTTCGTGAGCTACAGCTCACTTCATCAGATTGCGATGAAGTGAGCTGTAGCTCACGAAAGCTTATGCTCAAATAAATTTGTTAGTCTCTAAGGTGCCACAAGTACTCCTTTTCTTTTTGCAAATACAGACTAACATGGCTGCTACTCTGAAACCTGTCATTATGTAGTGGATCTAATTTACCTAGATTTCAGTAAGGTGTTTGATACCGTGCCACATGGGGAATTATTAGTTAAATTGGAAAAGATGGGGATCAATATGAACATCAAAAGGTGGATAAGGAATTGGTAAAAGGGAGACTACAACGGGTCCTACTGAAAGGCAAACTGTCAGGCTGGAGGGAGGTTACCAGTGGAGTTCCTCAGGGATCAGTTTTGGGACCAATCTTATTTAATCTTTTTATTACTGACCTCAGCACAAAAAGTGGGAGTGTGCTAATAAAGTTTGCACATGATACAAAGCTAGGAGGTACTGCCAATTCAGAGAATTGGGATATTATACAGGAGGATCTGGATGACCTTGTAAACTGGAGTAATAGTAATAGGATGAAATTTAATAGTGAGAAGTGTAAGGTTATGCATTTAGGGATTAATAACAAGAATTTTAGTTATAAGCTGGGGACGCATCAATTAGAAGTAACGGAAGAGGAGAAGGACCTTGGAGTATTGGTTGATCATAGGATGACTATGAGCTGCCAATGTGATATGGCTATGAAAAAAGCTAATGTGGTTTTGGGATGCATCAGGAGAGATATTTCCAGCAGGGATAAGGAAGTTTTAGTAGCATTATACAAGGCACTAGTGAGACCTCACCTGGAATACTGTGTGCAGTTCTGGTCTACCATGTTTAAAAAGGATGAATTCAAACTGGAGCAGGTACAGAGAAGAGCTACTAGGAATCCGAGGAATGGAAAACTTGTCTTATGAAAGGAGACTTAAGAAGCTTGACTTGTTTAGCCTAACTAAAAGAAGATTGAGGGGAGATATGATTGCTCTCTATAAATATATCAGAGGGATAAATACAGGAGAGGGAGAGGAATTATTTCAGCTCAGCACCAATGTGGACACAAGAACAAATGGGTATAAACTGGCCACCAGGAAGTTTAGACTTGAAATAGACGAAGGTTTCTAACCATCAGAGGAATGAAGTTTTGAAATAGCCTTCCAAGGGCAGCAGTGGGGCCAAAAGATCTATCTGGCTTTAAGATTAAACTCGATAAATTTATGGAGGAGATGGTATGATGGGATAATGTGGTTTTGGTAATTAATTGATCTTTAAATATTCATGGTAAATAGGCCTAATCTCCTGAGATGGGATATTAGATGGGTGGGATCTGAATTACCCAGGAAAGAATTTTCTGTAGTATCTGATTGGTGAATCTTGCCCATATGCTCAGGGTTTAGCTGATCGCCATATTTGGGGTCGGGAAGGAATTTTCCTCCAGGGTAGATTAGAAGAAGCCCTGGAGGTTTTTCGCCTTCCTCTGTAGCATGGGGCATGGGTCACTTGCTGGAGGATTCTCTGCTCCTTGAAGTTGTTAAACCACGATTTGAGGACTTCAATAGCTCAGACATAGGTGAGGTTTTTCACAGGAGTGGGTGGGTGAGATTCTATGGCCTGCGTTGTGCAGGAGGCCGGATTAGATGATCAGAATGGTCCCTTCTGACTTTAGTATCTATGAATCTATAAAGGGATCAGGGATCAAAAGATAGCAGGCTGGAGCCTGGTTAGTAAGCTCTCAACCTACATAGGCTATTAAAAAAGTTGACTGTTTGAAAACCAAATAGGATCGTGCATTTAAACATATCTAGAATGGAATATATGGTCTCCCAAGATCATCCATGCTCCCTCAAGCTCTACATTATGGTGACCCACTGTCTAAAAAGGACTGGACTCAATTCCTTTCAGAGCTTATCAGTATCATACCAAGGACAAGAATGAGTGGCTCAAAAGCAAACTGAGGTTCTGCCTTCTCCAGTAGGCTAAACATTTTGCTTCCACAGAACTACCAGCCCCTGGTGACCCTGGGATAAATGGAAAACTTGAACCCAAAACCACCTCCCCTAAACAGCCACATAATAGTCTGCCATTAAACCACATGGGTGTCTATATTTTGGTGTATAGGTTTGCTGGACATGTCAGAGTCAAATTAGCATGTCTATGCCTCAAGTCCTAGGAGTGTGATGAAGTGAAAGCTATCAGGTCTTGTGGATGAACTTCCTACATTCATAAATAACCTTTTATATTTCTGATCTCCTGGTATGCTACCAGCCCCCAGCTATGGGAGGGGAGATGCATCTTCCCTCCCACCCTGAGGTATGGAAAAGAAGATCATATCTCCTTGCTGCTGAGAGAAATGGAGATTTCTTCTTTGAATCAGCTGCCTTCCACTCACTTTACCCCCACTCTCTGTACCACCACTAATTAGTGCTTCACTCCCTCCCCAGTATTCTTCAGGCAAAGAACAGAATTGATTAGCCCTGGAAAAGAGGAGTGAGCTGCATAAGTAACACTCCCACAATAATGCCTTTCATACTTAACCCCCAGAAACCCAGAAAAGAAGTTAGGAAACTGTGGGAACAGATTAGAGTATTAAAAACCGAGGCCCCCAGCCTAAACCCGACCAAAGGAGAACACCACTACTCTGCACTTAACATTTTCAAATGTTAAGCACTGAACTCTCACAATTCTCCCATGAGGTAGGTAAGTAATGAGACCTTAGCTTCCCATTTTACAAATGGTTGGTTTTGGTATAGGGGACTTTTGTTTTGTTATTTTGTTCTGCTATGATTTCAAGTCAACCTTTAGTCAAACTGGACGCCATTTGCAACTTAGCTGAAATCTTATGTTCTCATCTGCTTTACAAAAGGTTACAAGTTCCTGTAAATCGTAGATGAAGATGGGACAGATGACAATCTTAATTCTAACTGGGTAATGAACAATACTCAGTTCATCTCTTCATTTGCTGAACCTTAACACCAATATAAGCTTTGAGCTCTAGATGTTCCATGTATTATACTAAATTTAAAATTATTTTCTTTTGCTTTTTATTTTTAAATGAAACAAAGATTTGTCCCCATGGGAGCTATGTTTTAAATATGATACTACACCTATTCCTCCTACGCTCCCTCTGATATCTGAGAGCCTGAAAAACATAGATATCTACCTGTATAGTTTACATACATGATTGCCTGTGCCACCCGCTTGCCTGCCCGACCCCCAGCTAAAACAGAAATAGCTTAATTAACACCTTAGGCAAGTAAGGAGGTATAAAATGTTCTATGTTGAACTCCTCTAAGCCTACTTACACCCACTTACCAACAAGTCAGCTGCATAAGCATGTCTGAATTGGTAGAACACACCTCGAGGAAACTGAAGGGCGTAAGAAAGCTAAAATACTTAAGAATCTGTAAAATTCAAGAGGGGAACTAAGATTTACCCCCTGCTATTAGCTATTTTCATTGTTACACTCCTGTCTTCTACCATATTAGACTCCATTTACTCATTGAGCCATATTCAGAGAGATGTGTAGCTTGCAGGGGGTGGGGCATATGTTTAAGGGCCTCATTAAGGGGAAAAGAGATCACATCAGCTGTTCAATGTTCAGTGGACCACATCATCAATCCTTTTGGGCAGGCTAACTGGCAGCACTGAATGGAAAAGGCTGTAAGAATGGCCATAGTTTTTCACACTGTCTAGTGATCCATAGGAAATGGCTCTGATACACCATTGATTTTAGGCCATACAAATAATTCTGTTGTGTTCATGCCTGTGCACATCACCCTGCAGTGGTAACAGAGATCACAAATTTGCCATGATGTTGCTGGCTGTCCCCTGCCCTACGCATGCCCCTACCACCCCAAGTAAAAAAGTACAGAGTCAGAGTTACAGCTACTCAAATAATAAATAACTTGCACTGAAACTTGCATCATAGCTTATGCTTTGATACAGTTATTCCTGTAGACAGCCTGTTCCCCAAATGTTCCCCCTTCTTCTTGCTCCGCTCCTGGCAGTGTAGAGCTCATGCATTGCTGCTAGAAACATTGTCTCATCTCAAAGAATAAAAATTCTCATGAACTGTAGCCCAGTGATAACAGGGTGGTATGATCCAGTACAGAAAACCCAAGATCTTAATAAGCTTTGTGGTATGGCAGTTTGTTTGTTTGTTACATTATAGATCAACTGCATTACTGCAGACTACTTGATAATTAGTGGACTGGTCTTTCAATGACATCCAAATGTGTCTGCTCTCATCAAGGTCATGTGATAGTGGTTAGTTGGGAAAAGGATTAAGTGTTTAAGAAGGAAATGGGAAGACTCACTTTGGATGTTGACACCTAGCATACCTCAGCCTGAGCAAACTGCACATAAGATTTTAGCTTAGGCCCTGCTTAGACTGAAGTTTCCCCTACAGAATTATGTAGAACAAGTTAAAATAATTCTCCGAACACCGTCACCAAAAGAAAGAAAACGAAGATACTGTATGGATTACACTAAAGGGAGATATCAAACTTGGCCATAGTATTTAAATTGCAAAGTAGCAATCAATTAGTTTATCGTTAATCAGATAATTTTGGGGTTCATGAATAATATGAAATGAAAAGTAGAAATAACTAGCAGGACAATTTTCAGGAACCATCTCAGCTTTATAAACTGATCCTCCTCTAATGGCCCTTTTTAATGTAATTTATAGGTTCATCATTACCCTTTTTGTATTAGTAATTATTTCTAAAATACCAAAGAACCATCTTTTTTCAAGGTCCTTCTTTGTGCCTGATTTACAGCTAGGCTTACGTTGGACTCTGTCTTTCTGAGGTTTGACATTTCAAAATATTTATAGCTCTTTTACATTAATGCCTTTCTCATGACTCTGAAGGTGACCGTTATTTCTTTCATCTTATTGTAATTAGATGGATCAACTATTGCTTTATTATTTCTACTATTTATCTGTGCAGCACATTAAAACATTCAGATTAGAAAGTGATATTGAGCATGGTATGAACTATAACAAACAAATATTTCCTAAAACATAGGGTATACTTGATGTATCAGTGAAGAAACTGTTCCAAGCGAAAGCACAAAATCTTTAATATTTTATTGATCAGATCTAAACCTTCTGCCCAAAGTGGCAATTAAATTTCAATTAAACTGACTGAAAGCATCATATTAAATTTCAGCACTTTACGAGCTATCAGATAATGCTGCAGGACAAATCTTTAGTATGATCACACTCTTTTCAAATTATATTATCCTGTTCATTCACAATAAAAGTGACAGTTTTAGGTATACTTTCAATATTTCTTGAATATAAACCCTCTAATGAACACATTTTATTGCCTTTAAATCAATTATTATTGGATATTTTAATAAAGTGAATTGAGCACTTTGTTTTACACACTGCTTAGAAGTTATTATATTTTGCAGTCAGCACAGCAAAGAACCATAACAGTATGACAGAAATAGCCAAATACCTAATATTATATTATAAATTTAATCAAGCTTTTTACAGTGATGAATATGCTGTGTTCGATTTCACAACCACTAATGATGCACCATGTTAATTAGTAACTGATTAATTCTTTGAGATTTTGGTCTCAGTTCCTGCAATACCGCTCTCACTTCCCTAAGATAATGTAGCCAAAATTACAGGAATAAAACACTGAATGCTTTAAAGAAATTATTACATTTAAAGACTAAAATATTTTATTACTATTACTCCATCTTCTCTTAGTTGTACATATATCTTTTTAAATATAAACACTTCTATAATCAGAAATATTTCATGAGACATAAAATAAGCAATGAGGCAAATCTAACACAATACTGTCCATAACCAAATTTTGTAACTTTGTAATTGTTTGGACATGCTGAACGGAATAATGTTTGCCCTCTTTTGTAAATAGAAATCTGTATTCCATACTGATGTTGGAAGGATGTCATATCATCATTTATTATGGATGACTAATTTAAAATAATTATCCACAGAGGAGTTCAAGATTTTTCTGTAATTTTTCAAGCACATAAAGGTCATCATACACTGCAACTACTGTCCTCCAATCCCCAAATTCCTTCCTTGAGCATCTATACATTCCTAAGGTAAGCAAGCAGATGAACATTCATATACGAGACCAGCCCTTCAGCCCAATAAGGACTGATCACATGACCATAAACAGACTTTGTGTAGTGACTTAACTCTTTAAAGTTGTACTAATCATCATTATTTGCTCAGGCCCCAGGAAGAGCAAAATAGCAGAACAGAAGAAAATTTCCACACCAGACAGAATCCAGCTGTCCCTTGAAGCAAACACACTCCATCTTTTCTAATAGTAACTTTGTTACATTTTCTCTCCTTTTTTTTCCCCTGCCGTCAGTTTTTCAAGGACGATAAAAGGAAACTTTTTTCTTCAGGTAGACAAATGCAAAACTCAATGAAGGTAAATATAAAAAAAAACATGTTTGTTTGTAGGGACATGTTGCTGGCACTTTAAACAGAGAATTTACAGTCCGAGGCATGTATTTTGCTGACAAAGAGCACAGTATTTCAGAGATGGCATTACTTTGTATGAATAAGTATATTTTGTTTATTTTAAACACCTTTTTCCCCCCCATTCTATTATACTTTCCTCTTGGGAATAAAGTGAAGAATTAAGTGTTTAAGGCAAAGGGTTTTTCGCAAACTAGTGAAGCTGTCAAAACTGTTTGGTTGGCTCCCCCTTTCTTATTTTGCAGTACATACCGTTATGAGACTGATCCTGCACAGGGTCAAGCAGTGCTTAAGCAGCTAAGAACAGGAATTGGCCTCCAGAGCAGGTGCTCAAGTTGCCTCAGCAGGCATGTATAGCAAATGCCACCTCAAACACAGGCTCACACACACACATACTCACACCTCCCCTGACCCTACACTTCCTGGCTTGGCTACCCTGAAAGTACCATGAAAAAGGGGCATGTTTGAGGAGAAGGGCAGGTGGATCTTCGAGGAAATCCTATCCTGGGCTGCACAAATGAGCAATGGCTGTCTTTTTAAACAAACGTACTCCTGCTCTCCAGTATAAGCCAGGCGCTTCCTCATTCCCAGCATTGCAGCTAATTGATGTGGCTGTGTGTAATGAGTATACAATGGGGGACACCATACACTGACAGCTCCCAGGCCTCTTACTCCTAATTGCAGACTGTCTCGTAGTATTTCTTAAAGCTCTCTCCCTTTAACTAATGAGTATTCTAGGTACGGAGAAGAAACCACATAGAACAGCTGTTTATTTCTCATTGGAAAGTACTCAGATATCATGGTGATGAACATCGTATAGGAGCATGAATAGACTAGACTAGAATACTGTGTAGGGCTGTTGGATTTACTGTAGTAAACTGGAAGCTAGCCCTACATATGGGATTTGTGATTGGGTACAGATGGAGTCAGCATCCCCATCCACCCACCCAGTTAACCAGTGTCCCACCAGCCAGTTGTTCACATGAGTATCAGAGTATTTGTTATACAAGGATATGGAATAGGTCTATGATTAATTATAAAGGCATAAAATTTCCCTTACTCATGCCGGTAAGCCTTGACCATTTTTCAAAGAGCAGGATCAGGCTGTGGATATGGAAAAATCTATGCAAATGTCAGACAGCTCCTAAATATATTAATCCCCTGGATGTGATCTAAGAATAATTTTAGTTGCATTTTAATGGAGCTATTGAGTGATTTTTATCATTGAATTTTATTTGACTGCAGTGGAACTCTGCAGGAAACTGCTACGTTTATATGATAATGGAAAGAGAGAGAAAGGAGATGGGGGTGGGTGGAAGGGAAAAAGCTTGCATTGGTTTGAAAGGAGTTTGCATTTTATTGATTCTTTACAATTCATTCTAGTGTAGCTTTGTTGTTTGAGCCAATCCTTTTGAATATACCATAATAATCAAAATTTTACAGATTCTTCAAGTACATTTGAAACTGCCACTAAATCAGAAATCCTGAACCAAAGTCAACTTCATTGTATTGTCCTTACTCATCTCTAGTGATATGCCAATGAATATTTATTTGTGATGCCAAGAAAAGAACTATGAATTTTGGTCAGCTGTGCACATGTGAATTTACGTTTGGTCTCAGAAACGTATGAGAAAGACTGGCCTCTTATTTTAGAACATGGAAGACAATTTATCAGTCTCTCAATAAACTAGAGAATATATATCTGGTTAAACCTATCTAAAATGAGATGCAGCACTAGCAATATGGAGGAGTTCAGCAAGGCTGGCAATAAAAGTAGATATACAGTATCTGACATCAGATTGTTTCAAGCTTAATTTCAGTAAAGTAATAAGGTCAGGAAAAGAAACGCTCAGTGATGTGCAGATTGATACTATTAGATAGAAACTGTGCGATGCA